>NW_007731242.1:221286-263037 GCF_000696425.1 Galeopterus variegatus | reverse complement strand
GTATCACAGCGCACGGCTCACAGGATCGCGCTGTCTCCTGTCACGGCTGCTCCAGACCCGTTGCCATCTTAGAATCAACTCGAGTTACTATTCTAAGGACTGCATTTTTATTTAATCCTCATAACATCCATGTGAAGTAAGTATAGAAATTATTATTCCCATTTTACAGATGAGGAAACTGATGCACAGAGAGATTAAGTAGATTTCCCAGAACATGTAATTTAGAAATGGCAGAGCTGGGAACTGAAACTAGGCATTTTGGTTCTTAAATCCGTTCTCTTCACAGCTACCGGAAGTACCACAAATACACAGGGAAAAGCCGAGTCACTGCACAACATGAATGTTAGCAAGGGGATTGCTGCCCTCAATTAGGGATTTGACTGGATGATCTTTACAGTCCCTCTTATTAAGTGTCTGTAATGTTATAAGACTAAAAAGCAGGCAGAAAAGACACCATGGCCAAAGATGGTACAAAATCTAAGCACAAATTGTCGTGTTTTTCTCAGTGCAAAAAAGCCTAAGGTGTTGACATAGAGCCTATTTACTTCCACTTTTTACTTATAAAAGGATAGACATGTCATTGTCTTAATTAAGACAGAATAGAAGAAATGAATTTGAATTTGGGAATGGTGGTAGAACTAACAGCAGCAAGAAGAGAAGAGTGAACCTATGCAGGAGAAAAAGGAGAGACTGAGTCATAGAACAAATGTGAACTGAGCATTTCCTCTGTGCTGAGATCAGAAAATTATTGTGAAATAAAATAAGAACTCAGTGGTCACTGCAGTCTGCAGATATTTAGAGACTTCAATGACCCTTAGGCTTTACCTGAATTTTAGTATGTAATGGTATTTTCTGACATCTTTTAGGGAAATGATAAATTGTATTTAGTTTGAAAAAGGAGGCATATGTGATATTTTAAAAATATTTCATATGAACTCGAGAATTTGACTTCAAGTTTGGGTGCTAAACGGGTATGCTGCAATTCATCTCAGGCTAGCTCACTCCCCAGTAATGACAGATGTAATTCTTACTACATTAAAATATTTTGATATACTTCAGTGGAAAGGTTCTGGTGTAGAATTTTGAAGTTCTTCTACTCACGTAATTAATGACAAATTTCTTTCTATGGGCTTCAGTTTTTACATCTATAAAATGTGGTGATCTGACTACACTATCTTTGTTTCCTTTAGGCTTCAACATTCCTGTTACTTTTATTTCTATAATTATGCTTATTTCCATCATGTAGATGCCAGATGGCAAAATGCCCTGGCAGTGTGTGCAGGACCCAAATTGATTCTGGGAAACTGGGGCACAAATGATTCCTTAAAGTATAAGGAATGAGCAGGAGAAGCCTTTGAGTTCTATTTCTGTTCCTGTCAGTTACAAAATGTAGGCATGGTTCAATATTAGGAGACATCGTCTTGCTTTTAATATTAGATTTTAAAGTTGCCTAACAAAACCCATTGAGGCATTTTATGCTTAGAGGACTTTAATATTACGAGGGTGTGGCAGGTGCAACATGGTATGTAAGGCTTAATTAGGCCCCCTCACCTTTAATCTCTCCAACTTTCAAAGCATTAACAGGAAAAATGTTATCTTTTTGTCTACAACTTATAAACATAGTTTATTCTCCTTGTGCGTAGCTGGCTTGCATAGATGAGAGAATATTCACTGTACTTAGGAAAGTTTTACAGCAGGCTTTTGCCCTAGTAATAAGTTTTCTGGGCACTACTACTTTGTTATCAGAGTTTACCATGTAGACCTCACATCCTTCTCTGCTTGTTTCTTGCTGACATCATTTCAAAGTTACATATACAGTGAGGTTGCAGGTTTCATGGTGCTTTGGCAAAGCCACTCCATCTGATGCTTTCAAATTGATTAGTCAATGGCATTTTGAGGCTCCCTACCTTGATCTGCTTTTAGATTCATCAGGCCTTTTCAAAAAACTTCTCCTGGTGGAGGAGCTCATCCATGGTGGAAATAGATCTGGGAAGTCTTGGAGTAAATTTTGGTACTAAATATCAAACATGAAAAGAAAAAATTGTCTGGATCTGAGTGAGAAAGCCAGAAGGATTGCTTTCTATATCGAGCATGAAGTTCTAATACATCAGGTTTGAGTTCTTAACCTTAAAAATTGTTTTAACTTTTGTTTTTCAAACACAATGGCATGGAGAAGGGCTTTTACATGAGTTCCGTCATTCCTTTAACTCCATCTTCAAATGAACACTTAGGATGTCTTGGCTTTCCTAAAGACTTGGGCTGCAGATTCTTAGTCATGGCTGGGGAAAAATGTCCTTCATTCAACTTAATGATCTGCCATGTATAGCAAAAGTAGCAGCTATCCCCAGGCTGGTCCATGGGGGTTATTAGTGAAACTGTGTAAGGAATTTTCCATAGAAATGGGAATAGTCTTTCGTTCTCCCTTTCTGACTGTTGGCTCTTCTCTGATTATATATTTCTTTTCATTTTCCTTTTCAATCTCCATCCTTATCCCAACCTATTGGGAATATCTGTGATCGTTGCTTTACTAACATGATGATATTCGAGCCTAATTAACAATCCTTTAATGAGATTGCATCCTCCAAAAAGAAAATTTCAAAGGACTAGAAGAAAACTAGTTTATGTCTAGGACCAGTTCTAGAATGGATAAGTTACTGGTTATAAACTTTGAATGTGCATCTTTCTGTAGGAGGAGAGCTACTTTCTTGTGGATTCCATTAGAAAGCTCCCTCCCACTTTTTCTTCTGAGCATTTGTCTAGTGAATAACCAGGTAGGAGCATCTGTGGCTTTCACTGCCTCCCAGTCATACCAGTCGACCACAACTGCTTTCCTGGTAGACTTCAGCTCACAATAAATTGCACTCATAGGAGGTGGCTGTGTGTGGTAAACATGGTGTGGACAGGCCAATACTAGAGATAGATAGAACACTGACTCAGAGCAGACACAAACAAATTGCCTTTCTGCTCACTCTAAAATATTCTCTTTCAGTGTAGTTAGATATGAAGTTGAAATGAAGCTAACTACAGCTTTATCCAAACAACCTCTTCATTGCTGGGCTGTGGGAAGGCTGTAGGTTGCAATTTGCTGTCATGATTGATTTCTCTAAGACTGAGTCACAATTGCACGCCTCTCAAAATTGGCACGAGATCTCCATACACGGAAGATGGATTCATTCAAATCAAATTAATTGTGTAAGGAACTCAACGAGAATTATCCACGTGTTAAAATGCATATCTGTTTTCTTTTTAGACAATGAAGTCTTTTATAAAACATGTAGTTATTTAAAAAGCATGTGCAGACACACATGCAGAGACTATAATATGGGCTTATAGGAGATCACTAATACAGATTAATTAATACATACATAAATTAAAACAAATACTCATTAAAACAAATATTAACTCCTCAAAGTAGTGGCTAAAATGTATGTGTAGGTGAATACAGCATTGAGATTCACTCCCTGATCTCTATAAGTAATAGGCTGTAAGGATTAGAAAAAAGAAGAATGAGAAGTAGAAAAATGTATATAGACAATAATTATGGATAACATTTAATAAGCATCTACTATGTGATAGGTACTGTGTTACACAAATTTAGTATTTTACGTATATTGAGTCATTTAAAACTCATATTAACTGAGTTACATCCTATTATCTTACTCTTCAGAGAGATTTATATAACTTGCTTAAGGTCCAAAACTATTAAAAGGAAAGCAGGGAATTGAACTCAGGTTTCTCTAATTCTTTGGCCAAGATTTTAATTGCTAAGTTATTGCTGCATTCTCAGAGCCTTTTATTTGAGGTAATACAAATGAATTCAGGGTTTAGATTATTCCAGCAGCATCTTCACAAAGGAATATTTTAAGATACTAGTTTTTGTAACCCCCTGCCCCACCGCCCCAAGTATTTTGGGGATTACTCGGGTAATGGTTTTCTTTTTGAAAGAGATAAAGACAGGCAATTGACAAAGGCAGATTTCCTGGCTTTAGATTATTTTTCTTTTTCCATTTTTTCTTGATTATGAGCATAATCATGTGCATAATTAAGCTTCAAGAGCTGAATGACTGATTGGCAGCAAGTTGACTAACTGTTGTATATTTATAAGAATATAGCTTTCATGTGAAAATGTAGGGTGGTTCCTAAACCATCAGAAGTCTCCCATGAGACCCTGTAAATAGCTGTTAGATAACGGAGGCAGCATAGCTCAGGGGTTAAGTTCACAGATGTTTAAGTCACACATACTTAGGTTCAAGTCCAGGTTGCTGGCCCTTTGTGACTTTTTTTAACACTTCTGATTGATTTTTATAAAGAGGAATTAATAATAGTTAAATAATAGATAATATAATATAAATAGTATGGATAGGACCCAATAGTAGTACCTACTTAGGGTTATTGAGAGCATTCAAAGAGCTAAGTTAAACAAAATGCTAGCTCAATGCCTGGTATGTGATATGTATTCGATAAATCTAGTTTGTAGTAATTTACTTTATAAGAGTGACAAAGTCTTATTTATGTACCTTTTTAGCTATTGGGAGAGTCAGGTTGGATTCTTGGAAAACCTGAAATTTCTCTGTCACAGCCTTGAAAAGAAGGCTTGGGATGTGTCTATGTTGATAATTTATCCCATGTTTATTTTCCGATCAGTTTAAAATTCGTAATAAGAATCTCTTTTTTCCTAAAAAGCTTTAGGGCTTTTATATTACCTCTTTTAATTGTCTCAATAACCCTATAAATTAGAGATGATTATACCCATTTTTACAAATTAGGAAACTAGAGATCAGAAAAGTAAACAGAAAGCCACCCAACTCGTAAGCAGATGAACTATGATATTAATCTAGGTCTTCTGTCTCTAACACTCCAGCTCTACTTTTAAAGGAGAAAGACATTATATGGACTCAGCCCCAACTCATTTTACAGAACAGAATACTGGGGTTCTAAGGTAGGAAAGTGATCTGTCCAGGGTCACACAGCAAGTGTGAGGCAGAGCTGGCACTAGTCCCAGACCTCTATTCCTGGTCAAGAGCTCTTTCATCATTCCCAGGCCACTTGTGTCTTTTGCAGTAATTCACATGTACTGTAGAGGAGGAATGAAAAGAGAATAGTGAGAGAGAGACAGAGAGAGAGGGAAGGCAGAAATGAGGGCATGAGAGGCAGGGGGGAGAGAGAGAGAAAAGAACAGACTCATGAAGGTTAGATCAAGAGCAGGCATCCCAGGGTGGTCTGTACAGAATACAAAGGCCTCCTGCTCCTGGAACTAATCTCCACCTGGCAGGACAGGCAGAAATAACCAGAGAGACTGCATCTGTGATGCATTTGTCCCTGCTCCCATTCCATCACCAATATAACAATAGTGGTTACAGTAGACACAGTTGACAGTGGTGGATGACATCCCCTTTGATCTCACGGCCAGCTGCGACACCACCACCATCACCATCTACAGTGACCCTCTCCCTCCAGGCCTGGCTTCCCTCCTCTGCACCGCCTGGATGTCAGAGCTCTGCCGATTTGGTTCCTCAGAAGACTCTGCAGAGAAATTCACTCCCATAGAGGCATATTCTTGACATTCTGACATTCGCTCAGAGAAAGGCAAAAGGCTGGCCAACGGCCCAATCATCGGGCCATCAAAATCAAACTATATTTTCTGAGCAGCTGTCGATAGGATGTGCATGAGATTATTATTGTTTGCCAACACTCTATTGATCGTGGCTTTGTGAAGCTCAAAGTCTGTTTACAGCCCCCTATAAAAACCAACGGCCGCTTGTTTTACTGAAGGTTAACGTGGTGTGTTTATTTAATTGAATGGAAATGGCTTTGTGTTTTCCAAATGTCATTGTTAATAAATTTTCAAGGGACTCTGTGTGACTAGGGTGTAAGGGTTGAGGGTAGAGAAGTGGCTGTTGTAGGGACTTGCAGGTGCTGGAGGCGAGAGAGGAAAGACGAAAGCATGGGTAAGATACTGGGAAAACTTTCCCACATAGAAGTGCTATAAAAAACCCTCACTCTATATTAATGTTGTTTTTTAAACTTGTCAGTAAGAATTCTCCCCTGGGTGCTTTATTCTTTCGCCTGCCTATGTTTTAGTTTGTTCTTTTAGATTTTCCAAAAAATGTTTTAAAACGCTGAGCAGTTTAGTTTATTGTGAGTTTTGGGATTTAGTTTTTTTTTGCTATCATTTGTTCACTTTTTTTCCTTCTCTAGAAGAGATTGGACAGAAATGCCTAGAATTAGGAGTCCTATGAGGTAGAGGCAGACATCAGCAATCCCACTGACCAGTTTTTAGGAGACATGTTTCAACTGACTGAAGGACGGATGCAAATGGCTCTTACCCAAGTGACTGGAAGAGCTGTCACCAGCCTCAGGAAACTGTAAATCTGCCTAGACCTCCACAATACTAGATGAGAAGCAGAAACTTCAGGCAGTCACTTGAATGTTGCAAATGGATATATCAGAATAATTCATCTCATTTTTTTATTTTCAACTTTTCTCAGGAGGTTTGTCCTTTTGTGTGGTAAACTTGAGCAATTTCCAGTTTTAGGATTTACTTTTCCTATTCTAGCTTAGCCTCCTTAGTGGAAACACAAATAACACAACAAAAAATGGTATTCTTGAAACATACACGTGAATGAATGGTGACTTTAAAAGAAAAAAAGGTCATAGTCTCAAAGCAGCTATTTATCTATTCAGGCAATTGCTGAGATCCTCTGAGGGACCAGCACTGTACTGGGTGCTATGGCTGGAAAGAAAAGTAAAATAAGGCCCTATAATCTAGGATCTCGTACTCTGCACCTGTGTGTGTGCACATGCACGCATGTGTGTGTGTATGTGTTGGTAGAGTGGATGTTTATGTAAATGTATAAAAATTTATAAGTATTATGATAGCTATACTCTAAAAGTGTATTGGGCGTGCCTGACTGGGGGCATTGCTTTAACATCTGGTAATGGGATATAGTCCTGCCTTCATTCTCTCCTTCACTCCCACCTCTAACCTTGATTAAAGCATGGTTTCAAATAATCAGCCCAGTTTTTGAATATTTGATCAGGTTCCTTTAGGAGCCCAACAAAATATGTAAAGTTGTCAAGCATTTTGTTTTGGAGAACGGTACTTCTAAAACTTATCTGGGTATCTCAAAGTTTTCTTTCTTTTCAAAGATCAGACAAAATCAGCTTGGGGACGAAAGTTGGAATGTGTAACTTCTTCCTTTTCTCCCGGTCCAAAATGTGGGACATGAAAAGTAAGCAAGACTGAGGATTAGAACCACAAGATGAGTTTCCTTAGTCTGAATTCGATACCTGACAATCTTCTTAGTTCTGAGTTCGAAGCAGATCTCTAAAATCCTGTATTAAAAGAAATTCAGTAGGAATTAACAAGGATGGGGCAATGGGAGTGAGCAGATGTGTTCTTGAGGAGAACACTCTAAATGCAGAGCATCATTCTTTGTCAATTAATTTTTACTTTTTATAGTTTGTTAGGCTATTAAACATAGTCTTATGAGAAAAGTGGGTCTTTAGTGATCTCTAGAAAGATATTCCTGGTAATAAATTAAATTAGGACTGTGCATTGTGGAGCCTCCGCCACTTATACTCCCTCCGGTGAACGTCTTTAATACCAGATACAACCTAGTTAGAGGTGACATGAAATCACAGAATTTGATATCTTTTCTTTCAAAGTCAGGCAAATGTAGATGAGCTCTTCTGGTATATCTAAGGTGCCAGATGCTGTGTTTGAGAAATTGATTTGAGGGTTTTGCTGGTCCAGGCAAATGGGTCCCAACCCTCTATAGGTAAGGTGACCTACTTTTCTCATTCAACAATAGGGTCTCATCATCTGGCACACATTCTCTGACAAAGTGACAGTATTGACTTGTGATTAAGAGTGCTGTCTCTGCAAATGAGATTTTCTGAGTTTGAATCCTTTGCTGGGTGATCCTGGGCAAATTTCCTAACCTGTTTCATGCATTAGTTTTCTCATCTATGATATAACAGTAACAGTTCTTCATAGGAACCATGTGAAGGTAAATAGAAACCACCCAGCATAGTGCTGGCACAAAATATGATTTCATAAATCTTAACTATTATTATTAGACTGAATGTTTCAATAGGTATTGCCCCAGAAATGCCTGTGCTTGAGGTTGCCATCATGGTGGCCAAGTGACAGCAGCTACAGACTGACACCCTAAGCTCCTTGCAAACTCATGCACTTCTTCACAAGGGCTGCTAGTCACTGATTTTCAGAGATCCAGCGTTCCCTCTTAAAGAAATAACCAGAAAACACTTACTGTGTTTATAGGAAAGAATTGAGTGTCCTTTCACAGAAAGACATTTCTTGAGCCCAGGGGCTTCAATGATGCATAAGAAAAAATGGTCCCGTGCACAGTATCCTTGGAGAGACAGAGTTTTAAGAATCTTGATACTTGAAATTAAGCATATAATGCATTCAGATTGCCTATAGGTTCTTCATTTTCACATGACTATCATCTCAGGAAAAAAAAAAAAAGAATACTTACTTAAAAATTAAATTTTTCCCACCCAGGATATAAATCTTATTTTGTTATATAACTGGTATCATTTAACTGAATTTAAGAGGTCCATCAGTATGCACGAAAAACATTATTTTCAAAATTCTTCACCTAATAGCTAAAAATAAGCCCTAATCTGGTTTTCTGTGAAATTGACCTCAACTGTATAAATAGTACAGGAGTCCAAGAAGAAAAATTCCATGATTCTTTATGTAGGTTGACATTTAGGACTGCATTTGTGAAGCCTCCTGACATCTTGAAGACAGGGTGTATGTATCTTGCTGGTGAGGACTTTGCTGTTCTAGAGTCTACGTCGGGGCACTTTAAATGTGATGCATGGTAGAGGTGACACTTCTTTTGTGTCTTTCTCCCACTCCTTGGAGAGAGATTTACTTGCCTGAAAAATTAACTGGTTTATTTGTACAAATGGTAGTTGCATACCGAATCATTGCTTCTGGGTGTCCCATGTAACCAGCCTAGACCTACTCTGAACGTCTGGCCTGCAGCTGTGGCAAACAAAGGAGAAGCTAATGAATCATAAAGGTCACATCTTCCTGAATTTCCTTCACTTTCTTCACTTGCTCTGGCTGCTTTTTAAAAAGTTCCTATTGCCTGTATGTCCTTAGTATAGAATACTCATTAACAGTATTTGGTTCTGTTGGTTAGATGGAGAATTCTCTGCTCACTGCCACAGGAAGGTACTCCATGTACCACACAACTGTCTCCATTGAGAGTCCCTGATGTTTAAAACATATTGTGAATCTTTAAAATTATTGCTTCAGAAAAGGTCACATAATGAGATAATTTTGCTCATTACTAATTAGCTTACCTCTCTTCTGCTGTTCTTTTATTCACAATTATTTATGTATAAATCATGCTTAATCTTTTTAAAAGTCCCTGAAATTCTGCTGCTATTGTTTTTGAAAATCATGTTAATTTGCAAACACAAATTGATTTCTCCAAAAAACGACCATGTTGCTCCATGACCCCTCCCTCATGTGTTTTGGGTATGTGGAAACCTCTGACCTCTCACCCTGAACTTCAGAGCTGCTACAGACCGCGACCTTTGGCTCTCACCACCTTTCTCGGGTCCGGGAGTGAACACACAGATGAACAGATGACTTTGGTCTTTATTCATAACCTGTAAGCAAAAGAAGAATCTTTTTTTTTTATTCCTATCTCGCAAACAAAAGAACTGAGGTACCTACTTAAGAGTGGTATGTCAGAGAACAGAATGCCTTGCTCTAAACCCCTGCCATGAATCTACAAAATTTGTGTAGCATTTTGTCTGAGCATTGGTGAAGTATAGAACAACTCTTCAGCAGAGACGTTGTGTATATAACTTTCCATAGTTCTTTCTTATGATTCCACAGTTAGTGTTTGCTAACAGCATATTTTTAGAACATATTATAGAGAGAATATTGACTATTGGCTTTATGCTGACCCAAAAGGAAGTCTTATTTTTCAATCTTTTAAAAGCAATTCTTTTATTTTAACATTTACTTGTACATATTTCTGGGGTACAGTGTGTCATTTTAATACATTCATGTGCTACTTAGGGTAGACAGCATAGTTCTGTACCTGTTGGTCCACCCTTCTCCCCCTCGTACTCCCCTCCCCTCCCGGCCTCCAGTAACCATTATTCTACTCTCTACTTCTATGAACACCACTTTTTTATTTCTTTAGATTCCACATATGAGTAACATCATGTGGCATTTGTCTTTCCATGCCTGACTTACTTTACTTTACATGATGGTTTCCAGTTCCATCCATGTTGCTGCAAATAATAGGATTTCATTTCTTTTTATAGCTGAATTGCATTCCATTTTGTATATATACCACAGTTTTTTTTTTTTTTTTTTTTAATCTGTTCATCCATTGATGGACATTTAGGTTGATTTCATCTCTTTACTATTGTGAATAGTGTTGTGATAAACACGGGAATGCAGGGGTCTTTTTGATACATTGATTTCATTTCCTTTGAATGTAGTAGTGGGACAGCTGGATCATAAAGTAGATCTATTTTCAGTTCTCTGAGGAACCTTCATACTGTTTTCCACAGTGGCTGTACCAATCTACACTCCTACCAACAAAGTAGGAGAGTTCCCTTTTCTCCCAATCCTCACCAGCATTTGTTATTTTCTGCTTGCTGATAATAGCCAGTCTAACTAGGGTGAGACGATAGCTTCCCAAAATGAAGTTTCTAAAAAGATTATCTTTATGTTATTATACTGTTCTACATTTAACCAGTGTCATATAAAAAATGATAAAAAATAAAAATTTTACACTTAATTTCAAAATAACAGTAGATGATAGACTGAGATTAAAACTGATATTGACAGCCTGGACAAAGAGATAAAAGCCAACAAAATAAACTTTAAAAGAAATAAACGTAAAATCCTATATTTGGATGAAATAAATCAATTTTGTAAGTACTGGATATAGGAGATCTGGCTTGACAGAACTTTATGCAAAATAAGATCTGAAAATATTAGCTGTTCATAAGCTTAAAACGAACCAGCTTTACTTAAAAAAGTAGTAAGAAAAAGAAAAAAAATGCAGTCTTAGATTCTATTAATAGACTCCTAATTTATTACTAAATTATGTTGACTCTTCATCTGAAATATGTCTTTTTACTCCATTAATTTCTCTTCAATGGGCTAGTCATAGACCTTATTACCCTTTACCTGACAATCGCTTATTAATGGTATCTATGCTTCTTTTCTCTCCCATCCAGTTTGTCCTCTGCCTGCAGCCAATGTTATCACTGTTGAATGAGATCCAATCATATCATTCCCAAGTAAAGAAGCCACTGATGGTTCTCAATAATTAGAGGATTGGTTACTCTCTGAAGAGTGGGGCCCTTTAGTGTAATATCTGATCTCTATCAACTTTTCTTTATTTTTGCCAATAGCACCTGCTATTTCTAAAGATGTACATTTAATTCATGTTAACCACTTTGGACCATGGCATCCTGAAACTGCCATGTATTTCTATATGTTCATACCTTTGCTCAGAATCTGTTTTTTTTTTTTTTTGAATAATCTTTCCCACTTCACCTTTGACCAACCATTGTCAACGATCTATGAAGTTCAAATGTCTTCTCTGTTGTGAAGACTTCCTGATAGCTCTACCCCAACTCCAGGAGAAACCCATCCCTCCTTCTGTGCTACTCCCCTGCCTCTGTCACAGAATGGAAGGTTCTATTATTCTGTCTTCAACTGATTAGGAGCTTCTGTTTGCTCCTATCTTCTGTTGTTATCATTTTAATCAAATAGATTTCACAAATTGTGAGTATTAACCTTGAGAAAATACTCAGTCTGAATGGAGAATATCAGAAAAATAATTCCCATTTTGTACATCCTCTTCTCATTCACACACATTATTTAATAGTTTTTGGTTAACATCTTCAATATTTGAAAGTGTGTTGAAACATTTGCTTTTCTATTCTCATAAAGAGTTTTAGTGATAAGATTGAAAATTCTGTACTGTGAGCCTTTGCCTCAAGGATACAAATTTAAAGTTCATGAGGTCTTTCTGTCATGGTTTTGAATGTCAGTCTGCTTTGTCCAGTGGGCTTCTGAATCCTTCATGATTGGCACATTTCACTGAGATGCAGGGACGTGCATCCCTGGTGACTGGATTTTCAGCCTACAGTTTACTGAAAAAAAAATATGTGAACTGAAGGGGAGGGGACTTTCAGAAGATGTGTATGGATGCCTAAGTAATTTTCCTTTCACCATTCACTCTCCTCTTAATTGAGAGTCATCCACTTCTTATTACCTTTTGGTTTTCCCCAGCACCTAATAATGTTATCTTCACAATGCAGTGCTACATTCCAAATGTACAGTGCAGTAACGAAAGAGGTTGGATCTACTGTCCTTCATAATTCAGAGGAAAGAGAGTTGACAGAAAGAAATGTGGGTATTTTTTTGGAATGCCAGGTGTTCAGCAATTGAAATATTTTGAGGGATTTCCAATTTTCCTCCTAAGAAGAATTCAGGTTGATTGTCACAGACTTAGGGAATCCTTAATGGGAAAAAAAAAAAAAAAGAACTCTGGAAACTGGGTAACAACCACAAGGACAGCTATGCTTCTCTCAGATCACAGCACTTGACATTAGAAGCATTACTAGGTGTTCAGAGAATTTGCCACGGAAGGTTTTGCCCTCTTCTTTACTCTGTCTGCTATTGTTCTCCTGCCTTAGTGTGCGAGGATCTCTGTTACGTCTCTGGCTCACACTGGTTTTAAAAAATGCTTATATGAATAGCAGTGGGACCCAAATTCTCTTTTATTTATCTCCCAGATTAAAAATAAAAAACTCACTACCTTAAAGTGCCCATTTTCTATGTTCATGATATCTAATGTATGCTAAATTAGTACCATGAATTAAGGTAGGGATAGGAAGGAACCAGTGAAATAAGGTTTTTAATGCATGGATTTCATACAGAATGACACTGGTCCTTTTGGATGCTTACTGTTTTTTATTCATTTTGTCGGGTCTGCATGGTTCTAGCTGAAACTTCGTTGACTGCAGCACAACCCCTGCTTATGTGGAAGTCTTCAAACTAACTGTATTTATAATTATCACAATGGGTGGTTGTTTTGTAGAAAAAGCATAGAACATCAGTCTGGTTTTTCAAAATGGAAATGAACCTCTGTCACCTACAGTGCTTGAGAAATATGAGGTGCTTTGTCTTCACCCCGGACCTACTAAATAGAATCACTGAGGAGTGGTGCCCAGGAACTTGCATTTTGCAACCTCTCCAATTAATACACATGCTTACTGGAGGTTAGTGTTGCTGTAGGCTCACCGATGGCACACAGCACTAGTCAGACAAGACTTGTGTCTTGGCCAGACTTGTGGACAGTAGTAACTAGTAGCAACTAGTAGTAACTAGAAGCAACAACATTTTCCTAAATAAAACAAGTGTCATAGTATACTGTGAAGTTTCTGGCACTGGTTTTCCCAAATCCACATGCTCCCCACTTAGCTCTAGATTAGAAAGTAAAGGATGGGATTCAGTCCAGTGGCAGCCATGAGCACAGGTGCCCAATTTGGAAAAACAAGACCACTTCTACAGAAAAATTAAGCTCAAGTCAGAGAAGTTTAATAAAAATGTAAATCCCCTTACAACTGGCTTCGTGTTTTTTGACTCTTAATGAACACCTGTCATCTGGTGAATAATGACCAGGCCTCTGAGAGTGGGTCAGGCACACAAAAAGGCCCATGGCTGGAGACCTTGATAGGCATTTAAAAATGAACAGTCGATCTAACAAATAACAACTCGTGTCGGGCCGAGCCCGTGGCGCACTCGGGAGAGTGCGGCGCTGGGAGCGCAGCAGCGCTCCCGCCGTGGGTTCGGATCCTATATAGAGATGACCGGTGCGTTCACAGTGCTCACTGGCTGAGCGCAGTGCAGCCAGTCTCGAAAAGAAAAAAAAAAAAAAAAAAAAAAAACTCGTGTCAGTGATGCGGACAAGCGTAAGCTCTTCATGAGAAACTGCAAATACATTGCAAAACAAGAAAAGGGAGAACTTTTCACTGCTGCCTGGGGTCAAGTTTCCTGGAAACAGACTCTGAGATGGAGATTGTATTGTGTGCAGGAGGTTTATTGGGGGAGGAGGTAGGAAGTGGGGTACTCTGTGGAATGGTTTCTGAATGGGAATGGGGGAAGCAGGCATGGGCCGAGGAATGATTTGGACTGAGATGCAATGCAACTTTAGCCTCAGCCACTCCCACGGTGTGTTAGATTGTCCCTTCTGAGATGACCCAAACTGGGTAAAGGATCTGAGTCTTTGTACTCCTCATCCCCATTCAACCATCCAGTCATTGCATGAAGCAAACTCCTTTGAATGAGGCCAGTTCTGGAGAGGGACTGAGATGTGGGCCATCTGCATTCCCAACAACTGCAGGGATAAGGACCCCCATCTTAAAGCATAAATCCCACTGCACAGCCACTACAACTGAATGTCTGATTCAAAGCCAAACATCGTGACACTCAGAGCCACAACCGGCTTCTGATCTTCCACAGGCTGCTGAATGCCCCTGACAGTCCACTGAAGTGATAATGTTAAGGAAGGAAATGATTAGAAGTAATTTGCTGAGGGACCAGGGTTGCATTTTGAGCTGTCAGCAATTAATGAAGCAAGGATGTCAATTGACAGGTGAATCAAAGCCGGGGCAGAAGGAAGGGAGGAGGAAATTTGCTCCAAAAATAAGCAATTGTTTTAATTGAGGCATTTGATAAGCAGAGAAAGTTTGCGGCAGCCAGAGATTGCTAAGAAGGAAAGAAAAACAAAAAAAACTTTTTTATATGGCTGCTGAGATTGGGACATGGGAGGTGTTGTGAGACAGAATCTAACTTAGAAAGTCAAGCCAAGAATCCAAGCTACTTTCCAATAAACTCTTAACCTTCAAATGAAGGATCCCTTGCAATGAATATTTCTTTGGGTCTTTATATGGGTCCTAGCAATGAATATTTCTTTCTGTCCCTTAATTATTGATTGGCAAGGGTATAGAACACTAAGAGAAAAATATATTGAATTGTTCTATTAAGAAGCAAGAGAAGCTGCCCATGATAGAAGATATTGGTCCTGGATTTTTTTCCCCAGTGCAGTGTGCTCTAAAGTAACCTATCTCCCACAGAGGTGCTGCTTTGCCATTGGGCCACTGCTCCAAAAGATGCCTGGAACCAGGTTAAACTATTGAGATTAGAAGCACATAGGGAATGAAAGGGCCTTTATAATAAAAGGCCTTTTTGTGACTGTTTTAAAACTGATAAAAAGTGCTTCTTTCTGTCTTTGGTGTCTCCCTTAATAGCCATAGTATTTGTTGTTGTTTTTCCTCTTTTTTTTTTTCCCTCCTGATTCTTAGAAGATACTTTTCCTCCCAGGTCTTTGAATGGATCCCCGAATCACTCCACCAGTCCACAGTGACATACTGAAAGTCATAATAGAGCTAAAGCAGTATTTTCTAATTATAATCATTTCTGCATGTTTGTAACGATTTCAGACTGTTCACCCAGCTGCATAGCACTAGCTTGTTTCTATTTTAGGAACAATCTCTTTCTCCTCGTCTTTCTGTTCCCTTTCCCAAATCCCCACATTCTGAGTGGCCAAGATATTTTCATGTACAGTTGTTATGTAAGTGATCCTGATTTCCTAAGAAAAGACACACATACTGTTTGTGTTCACTGGACAGTCAGCATCCTAGAGAGGTGGAGAATTGAAAGTCAGTCTAGTTTGCTTAGAAAGCATCCTTTTTCACAACAGTGAGAACTGCAGGTACTGCTAAAATCATTGCTGTTAATTACTAATTGGATCAAGCCCTCTCTATTCTACCAGCTAAATAGTTCTAAAATTTATTCTCTGCTTTCCATTCAGAAACGGCCTCAGCCTGATCTGTGTTATCTACCTCCCAGGCTTTATTGCAATACCTTCTAGCTACTCCCGTTGGCTCTCTCCTGGACCCCTCTGTCCATCCTACACACGGCTGCTAAATTAAACTTCCTAAATTGCAGTCCTGATTGTGTCTCCTCCTGGGTAAAATCCTTCAGTATTTCTCATCTCCATTAAACACAAATCCATGTTGATCAGTAACATATAAAAAGCCCTTCAGAATCTGTCTCTAGCCTCTTGCTTCTCCAATCTGCCCCACATCCCCATATCTCCACTCATTGCTCTTTGCCTTTCTTACTCCAAAAATTCGGAGCTGCTTATTTGTCTTCCCATTCATGTGTTGTATACCTCAGTGCTTTTGTGCATGCGGTTCCTGCCATCTGGAACAATCTCCTGGATGAATTGTGACACTTCAAGAAATATCTTTGTCCCAACTTCAGAAATCTTATTTTCATTCTGATGAATAGCATGAATAGCTCCCACAGTTTTTCCCCAGGCTATTTTACAAGTACTGAGGATTCAAGTGTTCATTTGAAATGTGCTTTCTAAAACAAAGCTTCATCTAAGATCCCATTAAACCTCTGCTTTAAATACTCAGACATTCTCAAACCTTGAATTTGCATTGTCTTTGCTGCAGTGTCTTCTCAGGTAACCAACCGATTGATACAGTATCATGCTGCCGCAACTCCACAATCTCTAGGATGATAGAAAATGTGCAGAAACTGAAAAGAGCATGGCAGAAGACTCACTGCAGAAAACAGAACTATACTCCCGAACTCGGAGTGGCTGCTAAACCACACAGACGATCCCAAAGGAGGCAGTTTCTGTAGAATCCTTGGGTGATCTGAGCATGTGTAGCTCTCGCTGGTGGCCATGAGAAATAGGAAGATCCCTGAACTGGAAGTTTGGAGAACTGGTTCCTCAACAACCTCAGTCTGCCACACATGATGTATGTGATCCTGGGAAAGTCATTGGACTTCTTTGAATCATGCTGTCCTCATATGTGAAATGAGGTTTTTAATTGAAATGTTCTAACAATTTCTCTACAATATCTTGATGAAACATCTATACCTGTATCAGACAATGTTGGTACTCTGCCTCGGTTTCTTTGGATCCCTTTTTATTGTTTTTGTATCCCCCACCTTTGGCGTGACTTCTTGTGCAATAAAGAGCCAGTACGTTTTTTGGTTTTAAGGCAATTGCCGTCAGTCTTCTGCTCTCTTGCCTCCCATTGGAAACACTCTTAGGGTAGGTGCAGCAGACACTCCAGAGTTCTCTCCTGGGATCAGCTGCTGCTGCCTCCGAGGAACTCTGCCTGAGACCATAGCCCTGTTTGGCTTCCTCTCTTTTTCTGCCTTTGCCTCCCCAACTACCTTTCTGGTCTCTGGGGAGTGTTTTCTTATTAAATCATTTGCACATAAATCCTTGTCTCAGGATCTGCTTATTCTATGGACTCAACCTAAGATATTATCTATCTATCCTTTTTGAGTTTGTTAATTAAAGTTTGGTTGGATTTGTAAGAACTATTCTGCTGGGGGTAGATAGAGGTAGAGAGTGCTTTTTCTCCTGAATTGTGTTTAATAAAGATGGCTTCAGAAATGGTTCCAGTTAAAGAAATAACTAGTCAAAAACCCTCTTTATTAATGGATGGATTTTCTGTCACCAATGTCTGTCTCCCTGTGAATAGTTTAGACTAGATCTTTCAAGTAAGTGTTTTATAACATCTGTTACCGTTTCTAGGCGTTTCATAAACAACTCGTGGGGTAGTGAAGGAATACAGAGAGCTGTGAGTTTTCTGCCATAATCTCCTAGCTTTTACCTCCAAAGCTATTTTAAAAAAATATTTTCTGATTAAATCTCAATGGAATGTGAAATGGAAACTGGAATTTGAGCCAAGAGTATGTGAAAAAGCATTTCTGGAGAAGACTTTGCTTATGCCATCTGTGTCTATGTATAGACAGAATCAAAATGTGTAAGATAATGAGGAAGGGAGCTAGTGAGCCTCAAAGTAGAAGCCTGATGCTCAACTTTTGTTGTGTCCAGCTGATCCCCCCAAAAGTGCAGTTTGTTGCAATTTGATATCTGCTATAGACTAAGCCTTTTGCACACAGTTTCTACCCTGATGTTTGGCATGAGTCATGCACAGTACATTGAAACAAGGCTTTGAAATAAATAGAATGGCATTTCCCACTTGCTTTCATGCTGTTATTTTCTCTGCAAGATGCATTCTGACTCCTTTTGTGAATCCTCAGATTTGATTCTATGAGCCGCTGAGAAATGCAGCACCTTTATGCCACCCACAAAAGAGAGTTTTTATACAGTCCGTTGTTATAAAAAGCATGTGGGGGTGTGTGTGTGTGTATGTATGATGAAATGGTTCAATTGACATTGTACTTACAATACAAACTATGCTTATCACCAATTATGTGACCGCTCTATTCACAAGTCATTAAATTATGGAGTTCAAGTAGCAATTAAGCATTTATAATTTAGTACATATTTAATAAAATTAATGCTTATAAACATATTTTCCTTGGGCATTAAAAATGGAAAACCGAGTTGTTCACTTCCAAATGGCCACAGTAGTGCCATCAAGTTACAGATCTGATGGCTTGCATCCAAGGACATTGCTCTAGGACCAGAGATAAAATCATTTTTGCTTTGCATTGAACTAAGTATTATCTTCAGAAAATCAAAACCAAAACCATGCTTAATTTCCTAGGTCAGAGTCTCTGGAGACCCTACCAGCAAACTGTCATCTGTATGTTTTATTTAAAGAAAAATAAATAAATGTTCAATAGAAAAGTTAAAAATCTCTTTCTAACTCAACATTTTATCTTGGGGAATCATTTCCTTTTTCTGTCTATGCTTGTCAAAAGTTTAAAGTAATGTTGTGATCATTTCTACCTTTTCTTTCTAGTTTGTCTTATTTCTCATAAAATAAGTTTTAATATTATATGCCACTTTGTGCACAAATAGTATAACTCAGTGATTAATATATCATTAATAATAATAATCACAAATCCATACATGAGCAGAGTTGCTTCTCCAAGTCCATGTGGTTCTTTTTGTAAGCTCTCATGCTAGTTCAGGAATGATATCAGCCATTTTTATAAGGTGAGAAAGCACGGCAGTATAAATTGTACAAAGCAAAAATTGAGCACTGCAAAGTTCACTGTTCCTTAGAGAAATAAACTGAGCATTTACTGCTAAAAACAAACCTTTCACAAAATATTATTTGGGCATCAGCCTAGCAGAAGAGTAAGGGTCCTTGGGAAAGAAGTGGATGATTTTAGCCTTTGGTCTTTTTGAAGCTTACAGTCTGTATGGCAAGATAAAATTAACACAAGGAAGCAGTTTGGTGTAATGATTAAGAGCCTGAGGGATAGATTGAGATGGAAATTGATTTGAATTCTAGTTTGGTTCCTTTTTAGCTATATGACTTTGTAAAAGCAACTTGCCCTCTTTACCTCAGTTTCTTCATTTTTAAAATCGAGATACTCATATCTACCTAATAGTGTTGTTGATATTGTTTCTGTGAAAGTTGATAACAAGATGTATCAGTGGAATGCCTGGAAAGTAATGTACGCTCCTTAATTGGTAGTTATTTATTTATTAATATTACTGATACAAATAAAATGGTTAGCTTTTTCCTACCACATCACACTGGAACTTGTATGTTGACAATGATATCTTTCTTGATAAGTTGAGTAGATACCCCCGTGTTTTTAGAGTGGTGACACCCAGATTTTATAAATCTCTGTATTTCCTGAACTTAACCAAATGGCCAAGGTATAAAAGGTTCTTAATAAATGTTTGTTACTATTTAAATTTTATCAAGAGAAAAATATGACACACAAAAGAAAGATTCTGATTTTAAAAATGGCTGCTTTCAAACTTTTTTTTTTTTTAATTCTAGAGACCAGCATCATTAGTAGGAGTACTTGTTATGAGTATTTACAGTAGTATATTTATTGGGTAAATTAGGTACCATATGGTGTGTTAGCTTCGATGGCTCTAGTTTTTTATTAATAGGTTTAGGAGACTCAGGGGTAATAGGTTGCTGGATCCATATGCTGTTGAAGAGACACATTTAGTATATGGTGACCTTGCTACAGGATCAAGTAGCATAAGAAAATGAATCGAAGTGGAAGAAATGCTTAGGTTAACCCAACAACTCTGACAATTGGCCATTGGATTGAGGACAGTTCTGTTCCAAAAATACTCAACAATATGATCCATACTGAATTAATATTGTTATAGGTCACATGTTTCAACTTTTTCTTGTTAGCAAAGTTACTTTTTTAGTAACCTTGTGGGGTCTTACACAAACAACAAAGCTCTTTTGCAGAAACCCCACCCTTGTGAAGCTAGCAAAGAGAAATGGATCTCTCTGTGATAGGTTCCTGGCCTGGTCTTCCATTTCCAGTTCCAAAAATCCTGAGGGAAACAAACAGCTGTCCAGATGAAATGCTGAAAGGGTGTCCCAGGGTGAATAGGAAATCTTACAGGGGCATCAAAGCTGATCATATGGATAGAGACCGAATATGCAGAAGAAGATACAAAGATCTTCAGGCAAAGCAAAGCCTAAAATGACCCATTAAATAGCACTGGAGATGGATGCAGTGTTTAAGGCAAATTGTGTTCCCCCTACTTCAAATCCAGGATATGTGTTTTACCAGCCCGTGTGCTGTTAATCTATTCATTATTCTATCTTCATTTCTCTCCCACACTATTTTCATTTCTTCTTCTCATTCTACATGAATATAATCAGTGTCAGGGCTGGGGCCATAAAAGGCGGGTGGTCAAGGGCATTGCAATCAGGAAGCCAGAGAAATCACAGATACTCTATTAATTAATTTTTCTGCCAATTTAAGGATTCTCTTTGTAATGACTAAGAACAAGGAGAAGACAGCAACAATAATACTATTGCTAGTAAAAAAATATATTCCTTACAAAGTACTTATGATGATCCAAGCATCATGTTGTTTGCTTAGATGATCCTGTCTGGTGTTCTTAAAAGCCCCGTATGCTGGGCACTCTAGGCGGAGTCTAAGAAAAATGGAATAAAGTGTACTTTAATTTGGAGACACGAAAAGTAAGCGAAGATTCTTTAAGTAATGTTCGTGAGGAGTTTGTGAATAAAATTCATCAGAAAGAGCTGCTTCCACCAGGGTTCATAATAATAAGGTTGCACTGAACTGGATGCTAAATCTATCACCTGGCTATTTTGGGCTCCTCTTGCCACTAGGCTATGGCAAAAAAAAAAAAAAATAGAGTTTTGCTATAACTTTGATTATTCAGAGAAAATAGGGTTGCTGCTACACAGCAGGGACAGGATATGCTTGGCAACTGGGGAGTATACTCAGCAAATGTTACAGGTACCAGACAGAACATGTATAAACCCTGACTATTTTTCATTTTGTTCACAAAAGTAGGCATTTGAAATTTTGTACCCAGCTTAAGCTGAAAGAAAAGGTTTGATTTTTGCACCTGTACTCAAAGCCTCATTTGCTGATTTTCCCTTATCTTCTTTTATCCAGTTATTTTAGTGTCCTGTAAACATGAACTTACCTTCTTTGTTTCTTCCTTTTGTCTTCCGGTAGATCATTATATGTGAGCAGGGATCATTGTAGGTGAACAGAGATGCCCTAGACCTTCAGCTGTTTCATGTGATCAGTGTCTGCCCTGAAAGGTCTGAATCCCCGCATTGCACTTCCCAATGAAGCTTAGTGTTTGTGGCAACCCTCCCAGTGGGGAGAGAAATGAGCAGGTGAGGCCAAGAGCAGCATCTGTGGCTTGCTAGGATCTGCTGGATTTGTGTGCATGATTTCCACTTCAAAGAGCTCACAGACAGCTTGGTGAGAGTCAGTTCATTGCAGACCGGGCATGTCAACTAGTCAAAGTTATCTCTGGTACAAGTACAGGAAATGATGGAAAATCATTTACAGTCTATGGTGTCAGAGCAGCAGAGACCCTCAGAGTTCATGTACTTGACTTTCTCGTTGCACAAATGAGGAAATTATGAAATTCACATGTGCTAGCTTCTTCATTCTACTATATTCATTGAGCTCCTTTTTTATGCAAAAGGATTAAAAAGACACAAAATCACATGGGGTTGGTGTGTTGAAAAGGCTAACTTTTTTTCCCCCTGTATCTCCAGCACCTATGTGAAACCTGATTCATAGTAGGTCTAAATAAGTATTTACTGAAGAAATAGTAAGTGCTTAATAAATGTTGAGCAAATGGCTGATCAAATAGATTTTTTTTAAAGCTTCATAGAGAAGGTCATGCCTGCACTGCATCTTGCAGAATGAGTGGGAGTTGATAAAGGAATGGAATCAAAGAGAGATTAGGAAAAGAAACCAATGTTGTATAGTCCAGCCCAGGGCAAAAATAGAATAAAATACTGTTCTAGGCTAGTAGTCTTTTAGTTTGAACCAATAGGCTTACTTTCCAAGAGGAAATGTTCTAAAGCATTTACAATTACTTAATAAAGAAGAATTTCCTCATGGTGTCCTGGATGAGGGAATCAGGGCAAGAAAAATCCTGAACTAGCTGTTATTCTTAAGAAACTCCTGGCTATTTTTGGTTCTCACATCAACTACTTCCCAATGTGATGTAAACAACCAGATTAACTACCCTCCATCCATCCTAATTCATCCCGTCTACTGCCCCAGATTTCTTCCTTAGAATTTTTCCCCGTTGGCCTTGGAGAAATGATAAAGATTAACATAAATGGAAATGAAATGTTTTATATAATAGTCATCTTGTGAACCTCATTATCTAGCTGTTAGGGTACTGGGTATAGAAGGAAAGAGGAGGAGAAAAGCATTCTTTGGCTTTGGGGGTTAAGCGCCGCCTCAGCTCCTTGAGATGAAGGGATGAGAGTAAATCCTCTGTATTACTGAAGCATGTGAGTGCCGTGAAATAGTGGGACCTGAATCAATATATTGCATTTACAGCAGAGAGAAAGAAAGAAAAGGATTTTCAGAGTTTATTTATCCAGCTCCTCTAAAAAATACCTATGTGAGCTCTTGGGCTGAGAGTGTCGATTCCACTGAATTTGACTCTTTCTTTGCCATAACTTGGGACAGAGTGCTGCCCTGAAGGGTCAAATCAAGGCAGTGATGTTTCTTCCTTGTCTTTGGGTGACCCGTTTGTGGCCCTTCACTGGCTGGGGAAAATATGAATTAAAAACCTCTTTTATGGAATTCACAAACTAATAGTCATCCCACTGCCTTAGATTTGTGGTACTTCTCTGCTTGGATAAGGACAGTATGATTTTGTGCACATGAATTAATTGTTCTAATAACTGATAAACTAGAGAGAAGACACTATCATCTTTTCCATTTAAAAAGTGGATCAAATAAAGACATATATATGACGGAGATTGTGAAAATGAGCATTGTTTCATGTGTCTCCGGTTTAATGGGAATCAAAGTAGCACTAAGGAATATAGGGCAGTGATAGCTATAAGTGATAGCCTAAAGGGATTTCGGGAAATCACTGGGTCTTATTTTTCAGGACAGGTTTTCACTTGTCCCCAAATATTGTTGAGTGCCTACTCTGGGCCAGATATTGTTTGGATCAGTGAGGGTATTGTTGTGAGCAAGACAGACAGACACCTATTCTCATGGACTTGGCATTCTAGTAGGAGATAGAAAAGATATGGTAAGTGTTTTGGGGGTAGAGGATGACTATACTACTAGGGATGAGGAAATGGTGTCATCTTTGGTTGTGTGATCAAGGAAGGACACTCGGGAGGTTATCCTTGACTTGAGACCTGATTGATAGGAAGGAATCAACCATGTGAAGACCTGGGGGAAGAGGAAAGAGCAAGGGCAAAAGTCCCAAAGCCACAGTGGTGCTTATACGTTGACAGAACAAAAGAAATCCCAGTATCTGGAGCATAGTGAACAGAGGGAGTCTCATGCCAGCTAATGTAGGAGACGTTGGCAAGGGCCTGATCATGGAGGGCCTTTGGGGCCATTTCAAGAAGCTTGATTTTATTCTAAGGCAATTGAAGCCCATTTGAGAATTATAAGCAGGAGAGTGGTAGGAGCTGATGGCCAATACATGATGGGAGCTAATCTAATACATGCTCCTATTTTTAGGGACAGGCCTCTTTAAAGATCCATACACCGACTCAACAATATTAACTGAAAGTTTAGTGTGTCATGAGATGTTCAAGGGTTTTAGCAATGAGTGAGACAGTTTCTACTTTATTGAGCTTACGTTCTATTGAGGAGAGTCAGGCACAAACTAATAAGGACTGTGAAGAAAATACAAAGATGAACGAAAATACAAAGATCTGATGAAAAGTGGTAGGGTTGGGTATTGGAAATTTTGCTGGGTTGGAAACCACTAGGGCTCCTTCAATAACTAACTTCAGTTTGGGGATTTAATTATTGTTATTGTTATTGGAGTTTTTTGACTCCAGATGGTCAAAAATGTTTTCCTTGTCTTGCCTGCTTTCTTTTCTATCTGTTGCTTGTCATTGTTATCACCATATGTAATACATAGCCTTCTCTGAAAGTCTTATCTCAAGAAAACGTCTCTTCAAACAGTAAGTGATTTATTCTTTTGCTTTCTTTTCTGGAAACTCTGATTTCCTAAACTTTTCTGTACTTGTACTATTTATTCATCCCTTTTACTATTTTTGTTGCTCCTCACAGTAAAGTACAGAAACTTATCCTGGAAAAATAGTATTAACTCAGATATATTTTAGGCAGAATATAGTAAAGGAATTATTTCATAATTCTTATAAGGGACTCACTAATCTTCCTTCCTTTCTTCCTTTTCTCCTTCTTCCCCTATCCCAAGATACTAGGTTAATACTTTCTCTCCTTTAAAATACTTTAAAAGCAACTTCTTTAGAATGAACTATTGAATATAAGTGACTATTTCTTTTCCTGTTAAGAATCAGTGGTGCAATAAAAAGACTTTTTTGCCATATCCTTTTAAAAAAATATTATTCTAGTAAGAACACTTAACATGAGATCTACTCTCCTAAAAGATTTCAAAGTGTGTAATACAGTATCGTTAACTATAGACAGTATGTTGTACGGCAGATCTCTAGAACTTATTTATCTTATGTAACTGAAATGTTGTACCTATTGATTAGCAACCGAAGTTTTTTTGAAGAAAGATTTCTTAAGTCATGGCTTCCCCTACCTGTAGACTGTAACCCTTGGTGCTGTTGCTGTTTGGGGATTAAGAAAGAAAATCTTAGACATTGTGAAAAATTAATAATGATGAAATAGTTTTGTCGGTCCACAAGGACTTGGAAGAACCAAGTTTAGCCTGCCGCCTCCCCACCATTTCTCCTGGAGTTTTCATGGTAAAAGAAAAGAGCTGTGGCTAGCTGCTATTTAAGCAATTGAAGGAACATTTTTAAATGGATGATTTTATTAGTGGAATTTTCCTAGAAGCCAGACTCTATACCAAAAATATCCTTGAGTATATAACCCTCAAGGATGTTTCTGCCAAGTGTGTTAAAGTATTTGTAGGAAAAATATGGCTTTATAGAATGTTCATGCTACTGATTTTCTCAATAAAGAGGTAGTAGCAATTTGCTAAAAAAGGAAGATGCCTTTTTTTAAATCAAGTGAAATAAGATGATTAAGTTAGATGAAAATGTTTGTTCTACTAGATTCTAATACTTCTATTTTTCATACCTTGACCTCTTCTTAGAAAGTTTCCCTTTGGAACCATCTAGAAAACACTGGTAGACATTGCTGAACAGTGACCATTCAGCCCCTGCTGGAACACATCTGGTGAAGAAATTTTCATTAAATTTTTGGAGGTCCCATTCTGACATTGGATAGGTCTAGAAAATGCTTTCTCACACATTTTCACCTCTGATTTCGAGCCCAGTCATTTTCACCCATTGGTCCTGGTTTTCCCTTTAGAAGCAGCATAGTCCTTCTACATGACATCTTCTGTGTATTTGAAGATGGCCACCATGGGCTTCTAAGGACTTCTGGTTAAATATCCTGAGCTCATTCATTTGTTCTTCAAATCATAGAACTTTGAGCCCTCTCTTTATCCTGGTTGCCTTTTTCTTAAGTCAGATTTTTAATGTCCTACTGAAAAGGTAATGAATGGAACTACTTAGAAACTGCTTAGTCCTTCGGGAATAGAGTGAGACAAGGACCTTCCTCATAGAAGGTACTTACTGTGAGACCCTACGTAATGTGGTCTCTTTACTTTGCAATCACTCTTTCTCCCACTCTCTTCCTTGTGCCCATCACTCTGGCCATACTGGTTTCCTTGCTGTTCCTCAATCAAGCCAAGCGCACTTTTGACTTCAGTCCTTCACCTTGACCCTTTGCTGTGACCTCTCATCTCTCAGAAGGCACTTGCCGACCTCTCTCTCTGCACTCAAGTTGCTACTTCTCTCCTTTCAGATGGGCCTGCCCCATCCATCCCTTTTAAAACACCCCTCTCCTGAGCACTACTATCCCCTTGTCATGCTTTATTAGCACTTAAAACTCCCAGACATTATATTCTAAATTTGTCTGTTTATTGTTTGCCATTAGAGTATCATCTCTATTCCAGCACCCAGAGAAGTGCCTAGCATATAGTAGGAGCTTAATAAATATTTGTGAATGTATCACCTAATTTACTATTTCCAAGCAGATTATCTGTGGGCAGAGGATACAGAATAAAATTTTTTATTACATATTTTAACTGTGTGTGTAGCCATACACTAAAGAATTCTTTGAATCACAGTGCACCCAAACAGCATTTGAGCTTTCAGATGTGAAAGAGCAACCAGTGTATATATGTGTGTGAGTATGTGTATATATAGGTATATTTCCATACATCTACACACATGTATATATGCACACACATACATGTACATGTATGCATATATGTGTATATCTCTGACCAAATAGGTGGACATGTGATCTGAAGACTAGTGTCCAAGCCCTTTAGGTTTTAGACCCTGAAAATGACAAGTGCATGAAGCACAGGAAAGTGAGCCAGCAAGGCTCTCACTGTATGTGAATTTCCAAGGATACAGTTGTTCTTGAACAATCACAGTCAGTATATCAAACTAAGCGCTTTATTGAGTAGGGTAAAAGGAGTTGCTGGCGAGACTGTAAATTCTCTCCCAGAACAAATGATAACTGAGCCCAGGAGCCCTTTTGTCCTGGGGGGAGGGGGCATAAATCCCCTGAAAGTATCTGTAGTGGGGAATTGCTCTGTATTCATCGTGTCTGGCTCCTGCATCATTCATGAATGTCATAAGAGCCTAAAGAATTGGCACTACATAGTGAAGATGATTAAATAGCCATTATACTTGTCTGCTCTGCCGTGCAGTGCTTTTAAAGGGATCCCATGCAGGTTGTAGCAGACCCCTTCTAATCCCTCCGCGTCTCCTGCATCCCAAGGGCTCGGCCTCAGAGGAGGGAGCATCGTGCATTGTCAGTCTTGTGCTGTGGGACTGGACAGATCTGGTGGACTAGCACTTCAGTTGCTTATTCTCCTATAATAAGGACCTGAGGATTTGCCGGGCAAAAAAAATCCCACCAAGCATGAAGCAAATCCTTTCCCAGGGAGTATGAAAATTTCTGTATTAGCTGTGATTCTGTAGTGATTGAGTGGTAACTTTTTCAGATATTTTCACTTCTCCTTTCCTTCATTTCCTTGAGCACTAAGAATAATGAACCAGTACAGGACTCCTTTATATATGACTTTTTATTTATGTATTCAAATATAAAGCTTCAAATCCTTACTTGTAGCCAATAAAACATATACATGCAGAGTAAACACTGATGAAACAGTATAAAATATGTGATCTTACTTCCTTCTCCTCACACCCATTTCTTGTCACATATACATATTCTACTCTTCTCTCTCTCACACACACACATGCACACACACACACACACACACACTCACACACTCGCACTAAAATTGCTTCATAGTGATTCTTTTTTTTTTTTTTATTGTCTTTGTTTGTGACCGATAAGGGGATTGCAACCCTTGGCTTGGTGTCGCCCACACTATGCTCAGCCAGTGAGCTCACTAGCCATCCCTATATAGGATCCAAACCCGCGGAAGGAGTGCCGCAGTGCTCCCAGCGCCGCACTCTCCCGAGTGCGCCAGGGGGTCGGCCTCATAGTGATTCTTACTACCCAGTGTTGTTAAGTGACAAAGTTTAAATGGATGAATTGAAATTGATCGACTCACATATATATGGAATCTAAAATAGTCGAACTTATGGAAACAGAGAGTAGAATAGTGGTTATAAGAGGCTTAGGGTTGGGGAGTGGAACTGGGAAGTGTTGATCAAAAAGTACAAAGTTTCAGTTAGACAGGAGGAATGTGTTTTTGAGATTATTGCACAGTCTGATGACTATAGTTAATACTAATGTATATTTCAAAATTATGAAAAGTAAATTTCAAAAGCTCTCACCACAAAAAATAAGGTGATGAATATGTTAATTAGCTTGATTTAATCGTTCCACATTGTATACACATATCATAACATCACACTGTACCCCGTAATTGTATACAATTATACTTTGTGAATTTAAAAATAAATAAAATAAAATAGATCAATAAATAAATCTGTTTTAAGCACCTGCTTTAGAGGCAGCACAGAACATATAGAAAGGTCACTGGACTGTAGTCAGAAGGAGTTCTAATTTTGTTCTAGCAGTCATCATCTGTAACCTTGGACAAATTCTGTAACCTCTCAGGGCCTTAATCTTTGCATTTGTAAATGAGGATACAGATGGTAGCTCTGGGATTCTCCTTCCACTCTTATGACACATGATTTCATGTGTCTAGCATGGGGCTCAGCCATCATGGCTAAAACAAAGAAGCAGGAGACACTAACACCCCCTGCAAGGAATCTGTAGTCTAAACACGTTTTACAATCCCTAACCCCTCCTGGGAGACAAGCTCCAGCATAATGCGAGTGCTGGATCTGTAGTGGCCTCTTTGACTGTGAAAGACAGATAATTTTAAAAATAATAGTGTGATCTACGACTGTGATTTTCTCACAGTAAACACAATATGTCTTTTTGCCTCTGTTGTTTGTGGGTTTCTTCCCAAAGTTTATGATTTTAGGAAGAATGTTCTCTCTAAAGTAAAACTTTGGACACATGTTAAAGATTGAGTTAAAAGGGTAAATTATGGAAATTGGATCACCACTGGTTGTGACCAGTACGAGGACCACCTTAGAGAAAATGTGTTCACCTCTTACTGCAAAAGGCCTACCATCATGCCCCTAGGTCACAAATGGCTTCAGTGCAAGTAGACTCTTTGAGCTTTAATTTGTCCCCTGGAAGGAACCTCTTCATTCTTCATTATCCAGGCTTTCTCTGGAAGTGGGAGGGCTGATTGAAATGCCAGCCCTGGCACTTTACATTCTGCGGCTCCAGCCATGTGAGTCCGATTCGTTCTTGCTGCTGGTTTAAGAGAGATTAAAAGGAGCAAAGCTCTTCTCTAAGTTTCTTGATCTGCACTGTGGCAGCCAGAGTCAGAGGAAATGGGAACAATGGGAAAGGGGATAAATCCTCGAGAGTGACGAGTATGTGATCTCTGGGAAGCAGACCCAGTGTTCATGCAGAGGCTTCAAATACTAGGTCATTGCTTTGGAGAATCTTCCAAGCGCCCTATAAAACCTGCCACGTAGGTGGCACAATGTGAAGGGAAAGCTGAGCATGAGAGATAAGAACAGACAGGATATTTGGCTGAATAAAGAACTTTCCATTTCCTTTTCTTAGTAGATGGACAAGTATCACATCATTAAACAAATGCCCACATCAAAAAACAGCTTCCAATCCAAGTATACATGGGCTATGTCGGAATCTTTTCACATGTTTGACTTAATCAGAAGGCCTAATCTAACAGGGAGAAGCACTGTATTAATTTAAATATGGCAGGTGCTATCTAAGTTTATTGCAAGAGCTAAAGACCAATTATCTTGTATTTTTCCATAAAATTGCATTTTCTAAAAAAAGACCTGTGTGTCTGAATATACCCATCATAACAAATCTTCAAGCTTTGATGGAAGGGACTGCTGTTTATTTGCAGCATGTCATATCTGTACTGTTGAATCAATGCTAACGTTATCATATTAGAACTAAGACGGGGGCCTGGGAAATTAGTTTTTATAGATTTACAGCATAGCTTTGTAAATAACAGCATAAGACCAAGACCAGGTGTAGAAAATGCCTCACTCCAGGGCCTGATAGGCTGGAGGGCAATTTTTAAAGTTAAGATAAATGCAGTCACCTCTCACAAGGTCCGAAGCTGAGGCTTTGAAAAGAATAAAATGTTAAGAAAATTAAGAGTTTATGTATTCACAGGAAATTAATTTTAAACGTAAACTGTAGACTAATTATGAAAATATCACATAGTAATGCAATGATGCACTCGTCCATTGATAAGAGGTGAGTTATAAAGGTTTGTTGAATGAATAATGAAAAAAAAAATTAGACAATCCAAGGTTGATTTTTTCTTTGCATATAAAGTTCCTCTTTTATTATTCGAATCACTTTCTGTGCCCCAAATGCGCATTTAATGATTCTTGCTCAATATATTGTCTTATAAATTTTCCTTAAATTTGTTTTTATTTTATTTTATTTTGTCAATATACAATGTGGTTGATTATTGTGGCCAATTACCGAAACCTCGCTCTGTCCTCTCTCTCCCCCCTCCCTCCCAACTACCTCCTTTCTGTTTGCTTGTCGTATCAGCTTCAAGGAATTGTAATTGTTTTGTCTTCTTCCCCCTCCCACAGTTGTTTGTGTATTTATTTATTTATTTTATCTCCCACAAATAAGTGAGAACATGTGATATTTCTCTTTCTGTGCCTGACTTGTTTCAGTTAATATAATTCTCTCTAGGTCCATCCATGTTGTTGCAAGTGGCAGTATTTCATTCTTTTTTATAGTAGAGTAGTGTTCCATTGTGTACATATACCATATTTTCCATATCCCCTCATCTGCTGATGGACATTTGGGGGCTGGTTCCAACTCTTAGCTATTGTAAAGAGTGCTGCAATGAACATTGGGGTACAGGTGTACCTTCGACTTGATGATTTCCATTCCTCTGGGTATATTCCCAGCAGGGGGATAGCTGGGCCATATGGTAGATCTATCTCCAATTGTTTGAGGAACCTCCATACCATTTTCCATAGAGGCTGCACCATTTTGTGGTCTCACCAACAATGTATGAAGGTTCCTTTTTCTCCGCAACCTCGCCAGCATTTATCATTCACAGTCTTTTGGAAATTAGCCATCCTAACCTGGGTGAGATGGTATCTCAGTGTGATTTTGATTTGCATTTCCCGAATGCTGAGTGATGTTGAGCATTTTTTCATATGTCTGTTGGCCATTCGTATGTCTTCCTTTGAGAAATGCCTACTTAGCTCTTTTGCCCATTTTTTAATTGGGTTACTTGTTTTTTTTTTGTGAAGTTGTTTCAGTTCCTTGTATATTCTGGATATTAATCCTTTTTCAGATGTATGTTTTGCAAATATTTTCTCCCATTCTGTTGGTTGTCTTTTAACTCTGTTAATTGTCTCTTTTGCTGTGCAGAAGCTTTTTAGTTTGATATAATCTCATTTGTTTATTTTTTCCCTTGGTTGGCTGTACTTTTGGGGTCGTATTCATGAAGTCTGTGTCCAGTCCTACTTCCTGAAGTGTTTCTCTCCTATCCAGGGTTGATTTGGGTCCATTTTGATCTCTTATGTGACCCTTGGCTATAGACAATCTTTTCTTAGGAAGAGCAAGACCATTCAACCAGCTATTTTTAAGTGTGCATAAGTGCTTACTGGCGTTAAATACATGGATGTTGCTGTGTAATCATCACCACCATGTATCCCCAGACCTTTTTCATCATCCCAAACTGAAACTCTGTGCCTGTAACACCATAACTCCCCATTCTCCTCTTTCCTCGACTCCCAGTAACTACTATTCTACTTTCTGTATCTATACATTTGACTATTTTAGATACTTCATATAAATAGAATCAAACAATATTTTTCCTTTTGTGTCTGGTTCATTTCACTTAGCATAATGTCTTCGAGGTTTTTTTTTCTTTTGTTATCTGTGTTTTTGGTGTCAAATCCGAGAAATCATTGCCAAATTCAATATCATGAAGGTTTTCTCTCACACTTTTTCTAAGAGTTTTACAGTATTAGCTCTTATGTTTAAGTCTGTGATCCACTTTAAGCTAATTTTTTAAAATGTTAAGTGTCCAACTTCATTCTTTTGCATGTGAATATTTCATTTTCCCAGCAACATTTGTTAAAATGATTGTCCTTTTCCCATTGAATGGTGTTGACACTCTTGTCAAAATCATTTGATTATCTATGTAAGGCCATTGATTTTTATGGTTTTTATTTTTTATCTTGTATTAGACCACATATCAGTTGTTTTCATTAATTTTAAGGTTTTCAGATGAGTTATTTGGGATATGTAGGTGTTCAATCGTATCATTTAAATTATTCTACAATATTTTATGTCTTATTTTATTTTGTTGCTTTACTAAAGCAATGTTGAATAATATTCTAATAATAAATATTTCTGTCTTCCTGGTTTTAATGGCAAAGGGTATTACAATTTTGCTATTTGTATTATGTTAGTTTTTGATAGTCATTACCATATTTTAAAAATTTTTTTCAATTCCTATTTTAATTAAGTTTTGAGAAAATGGCTGCTGAATTTTTTCAAGTACTTTTAAAAATCTTGGATAGAATTAAATTCTAATTCTATTTTAAGTAGGAGATATAATAAATTTTGTTAGTTAACATAACTTTATGTTAAGATACACGTCTTCGCATATTCCTGGAATGGTGTGTTATTATTTTAATGTACCATTGAAGTGCTTATTCAGAAATTTTTTATCAATTTTTACAAGTGACATTAGTCTAAGGTATTTTGTTTTTATGCTGCATATTGTTTTTAAGATTATGTTGGATTTATAAATGAATTGGAAAGTGTCTGGGTCTGTTTGGGTCTCTATAACCAAATACCATAAGCTTTGTAAATGACAGAAATTTATGTCTCACAGTTCTGGAGGCTGGAAAGTTCAAAATCAAGGCAGATTTTGTTGGTGTGTGGCAAGGACCTGCTTCCTCATGGAAGGCGTGTTCTTTTGTAAACTCACAAGGTGGAAGGGACTAGGTAGCTCTCTGGGGTTTCTCTTATAAGAGCATTAATTCCAATCATAGAAAGTTCAAAATCAAGGCAGATTTTGTTGGTGTGTGGCAAGGACCTGCTTCCTCATGGAAGTCGTGTTCTTTTGTAAACTCACAAGGTGGAAGGGACTAGGTAGCTCTCTGGGGTTTCTCTTATAAGAGCATTAATTCCAATCATAGTGGCTCTGTCTTAATGACCTAATAACTTCCCAAAGGCCCTGACATCTAATCCTATCATGTTGAGAGTTAAGATTCCAATATACGAATTTGGGAGGGAAATAAGCATTCAGTCCTTTGCAGGGAGATTTCTAACTTTGCCTGTGGTATGATATAATTGTAATAACTTGGGAATTAGCTTTTCTTTGAAAGTACGTAAAACTTACCTGTAAAATCGTTTAGATCTGTGTATTTTAAGTAGTAGAACTTGAATTATCTTTCCAATGGTTTCTGTGGCCATTGGTCTACTGAGTTTTTCTACTGTTTGGTAGAAACCTTTCACAAATTATATTTTTTCCTAGAAATGGTCAATTTATTCTGATTTTCAAATATGTTTCTCTACAGCTGTACAAAGTATGATTTTATATTTTTAATCTTTTCTATATCTATGGTTTTATCTCTATGGTATATATACTTCGGGTTATATACCCTTATAATTTCTAATGTTCTAATTCTTTCTCTTTTAGTCTTTCTTATTTCTGGTTTTTTGGTTTATATATTTTCTCTGACAGATTAAAATATAAGCTTTGACTTTTTTTCACTTTTCTATTATTTGAAATACTCTGTTAGGTAGATATTAGCTTTTATTTTTACTAATTATTACATACTAGCTTATTTATTCATTTATTTTTGTAATAGTGCATTAAGTTGAAAGTTCAGTTCATTTATGTTCATTTTCTTTATTATTATTTAAGGTGTTTTCTTCTGAGTAAAACTTTATCTGTAGTTTTTAGGACTTGACATAAAGCAGTTTCTTTTTATTAATATTCTAATCATTAAGTTTTGTTCTTATTTTTATTGTCGATTTTATATAAATAATATTTGTTTTATAACTTAATTATAGAAAGTATTAAAGATTTCCTCATCAAGAACATTATTATTTTAACAAGTATCGCTATTAAAAATGTATATGAATTACTAAGTGTGTTCCTTTTTTATATTAATTTATGAATTACTTATCACTCAATCACCATGGTCATTCCTTGCCAACTCATTTAACAAGCACATGTTATACCTCTATGTGTTCTAGGCACTATAATAGCTACCAGCGGTTCTTTAGTATCCAAGACTCTTCTAGTAGTGAAAGAAACCAAATTTGAACCAGCTCAGTCTAAAGGAGTTAGCTATTGAAAATCTTATATAAGAAAGACAAAGGTATAACTTTTTATACTCTGGTTCTTGAAAAATGATAACATTTTCTTTCTTTGTCCAACTCTTGATTCAACAGTTTTTCACTCTTTGAGTCAGGATTTATTTTTCTCCCACCTTCCTCCCCTTGGTAGGAGATGCGGCCAAAATAGCTCTGAGCCTCTATGTCATGGGGCCGGCCCGTGGCTCACTCGGTAGAGTGCGGTGCTGATAACACCAACGCCATGGGTTCGGATCCCATATAGGGATGGCCGGTTCGCTCACTGGGTGGGCATGGTGCTGACAAGGGGCCGGCCCGTGGCTCACTCGGTAGAGTGCGGTGCTGATAACACCAACGCCATGGGTTCGGATCCCATATAGGGATGGCCGGTTCGCTCACTGGGTGGGCATGGTGCTGACAAAATAGCTCTGAGCCTCTATGTCATAGCTTTGTAATCAGAGAGGCAGAGATGGAGTGTTTCTCTGATTTCAGGTTAAAAAACAACTCATTGAAGTGCTCTGATTGGTCCAACTTGGGTTAATGTACTGCACCTTAGCCAACCAGCTGTATATAAAGGGCAGAATCTCCTAAGGACCTCACAATTTCCATTCAAATCACATGATTGGTATGGGGTGAAAATAGTAATTTTCATGTGAAGGGGCTTAATGTTTCAAGATAAAGAGAGACAATGTGCTGGGCAGATAAAATAATGAAAGACCTCTTTTTGTACAAAAACTACAGGGAGTCCCTTTATTTTGAGGTGCTCACCATAAAATGGCGATACTAAGTATGCATGTTAATTATTTAGATCTTTATTAAAACCCTTCAAGATGATTAGGTAGGAGAAGTATTATCATCTTATTGATCACTGAGGAACTGAGGTTCAGTGAAGATAAATGATTGTTATAGTCTAGAAGCAAGGAGTATAATAATTAAGGTTTTCTTCTTTTGCCTAACTCTGACATGGCTTCTGTGATTAAGAGATATCTGTCTCATAGGATCAAGAGTCATTACCCTTCAAAAATATTAGCCAACTCTTCCAGGAAAATCATGTTTTATGAATTAGAGTTATAAATACACCAAAGTCATCTGTTTATAGCCTCTGGCCCCTTGAAAGTGTGAAGTCCATATAAATCAGGCATTTAAATCAAAGCACTAGAAATAAACAGCTACATTTCATCTGTATTTCTTTTCCAGAGAATATTCAGTACTTAGAAATCCCTTGATTGCTCTTATCGGAGAAGGTATTTCAAAGCTCTGGAATAAAGGGAGGAAAAGGAGACAGATGAATGTGCTCCGAGCTCTACCTTTCTTCTAACCATGTCCCATGGGATGTCATCAGAAGGAATGCATTTAGAAGAAAAATGCTACAGACAAGGCTGATGAATAATTATGAAATGTTGATTCTTATTTTTCTTTTCATTCATTTATGTTTTGCCTAAGGACAAATGTATGTATGCTCATTGCTCTTAGTTAACACTCTGTAAAATGAAATAACACTGTTATTCTTAAATATGTCACATAGCTTTTCTACTGAATATCCCTGTTAGGTTAAATCTGAGATTGGTTGATTGACTGATTGATTGATTTTACAGAAATAATGCGCAATGTGAGGAGCTGAGGGGTAACAGAAAACACTTTGACTAAAAATGGTTGTGATTTTCTTATCTGAGCTTGCCAAAACTTCACTAAAGAAGTATCATTCAAATGTCTTTGTATTTAGGTTTATTTTATAAATTGGAAGCTATGTTCTATTCTATCATAAAACATGTTGTGAACCCAAATTGATGCATATTTATAAAATATTTCCACACTGAGATAAAATGACAAAAAGCTGAGATGGATTAATGGCAGTGCAGGTTCTTATTCCTTTATTCCCATTCTGCTCCTTGTCTGAATGGCAGTGTGCAGGTATGTAAGTAAGGTGAACCAAGTTTCATTGATTAGTTCAACAGCATTTGCTTCCTGAGCATTGACAGTGTTGATTGAGAGATACATTAAACCTGCTCCTTGTCTGAATGGCAGTGTGCAGGTATGTAAGTAAGGTGAACCAAGTTTCATTGATAAGTTCAACAGCATTTGCTTCCTGAGCATTGACAGTGTTGATTGAGAGATACATTAAATAGCTCTGTCCTTCAGGAGCTCATAGTACAGAATGAATGGTTCTGGATTTTCATTTGTTTGACAATAAAACTCAATATTTATTTTCTTAAACCTAAATACTGTACAGTTTCCAAGGACTTATTTTGTTTTGCTATGTAAGAAACCAGCGTGGTTATGAAAGTTAAATTAAGTTGGCTGTGAGGTAATCTTTGACATAACTCTTATTGTAGAGCTCACCCTTCAGAATTTAGAGTTTTCTGAGTGTGGTGTAATTAATTAGGAGCAGCCTATTGTCTGACCTTGCTTTATGCACTTTACAAGAAAACAACCTCATATAAAACCACTGTCATTTAAGAAAGATAAAACGAGTACACCTATATTGCCATTTCCCCTGTAAGAAGATTGAGTTTCCGTCTTGTTTGTATTTTTATTTTGGCCACATGTCAGAAAGCCATTATCCTTTTTTCCATCAGCCTCGCCATCCCTACCCAGAAACACAGGTAAAGGTAAAAGGTGAGGATATTAAGAATACAGTTTGGCATCATAAAAAGAATGTAGACTATCAAGTTAGACCGATCTAGATTAAATTTCTGATTCCACTAGATATTTTGTAAAAAATCTTGGCAGTTATTTTACCTTATTTTATAGTTTCCGTTATCAACTGAGGTACTATTATGGGCTGAATTGTGTCCCCCCAAAATTTATATATTGAAGTCATAACCCCTAGTATCTCAGAATATGACTGTATATGGAGATAGAGTCTTTTAAAAAGGTAATTAAGTTAAAATGAGATCATTACAGTGGGCCCTAATCTAATATGACTGGTGTCCTTATAAAAAGAGGAAATTAGGACATTGATAGGTTTACAGGGAAGACCATATAAAGACACAGAAGGAAGATGGTTCTCTATAAGCCAAGCAGAGAGTCCTCAGAAGAAACCAGCTCTGACAACAAATTGATCTGGACTTCTATTCTCCAGAATTGTGAGAAAATAAATTTCTGTTGTTTAAGTCACCCAATCTCTGGTACCCTGTTATGTGGACCTAGCAAACTAACACCGCAACAATATCTCAAGTGAAAGGCATAGGGACATGAAGTATTATACTGTATACTATAATATGTAATAAATTATTCATACATATAGCTGGTATGAGTATTAATTTTAGTATCAACATTAGTGTTAGAATTAGTATTGCTTAGCTATACCAAAGAGTTTGAGAAAGAAACAATTGTCCTAAAGGAAAAACTGTAAGCATATGAATATTCCTTTAAGCAAAAGGTAATTTGAGTGTGTCCTTGGAAGCTTTATTTTAAAATCAATTTCAGTGTGTAAAACAGTGCATATTCTACCACAAACCATCATCTTTTTTCTTAGTGGGAGTATCCTGAAATTTTATGAACAAAAATAACTCTTTTTTATGTTTTTCTGATACAACATATTTCTGAAGTAGCCTGTTTCTGAAAGCATCATTACCCCTAAGACTCAGAAAGGATCAGGGTGTGTTTGTCAGCACACATAAGTGTGTCAAGAAACCAGGTATTATTTTATTTTACTCAAATTTGGGGGGAGTAAAGGTGTACAGAAGGTATCACAGAAATAAGACATCTCAATAGTTGGTATCAGATTTGGAAATAGCATAATTATTTGCTTTATTATGCTTAAGTAGCATAGTTATTATTTTGTTCATTACTCCTTGGAAATTCCATGATAACATTCCCATCAAAAGTTCCAACCAAGCATATTTGCAAGAACAGGACTTGTACATAAACTATTATATTCATGAAGAATGATTCTCTTTGATATTTACCACCAGAATTAAATATTAGTGGACTTTTTTTTTGAAGATGATCGGTAAGGAGATCATAACCCCTGACTTGGTTTTCTCAGCACCACACTCTCCCAAGTGACCTAACTGGCCATCCCTATATAGAGACCCAAACCTGTGGCCTTGGTGTTATCAGCACCACACTCTCCCAAGTGAGCCACGGGCTGGCCCCTATAGAGGACATTTTTAATCATGGCAAAACATTTAGTTAATAGATGGAATTGTATTGGTTTTATATATTTTTCTCCCTCCAGCTCCTCTGGAGCTTTGGTGCTCGAAACAATATGTAATTGGGCTTTAATCTGCACACAAGTTTGAGTTCCAGTGTTACCTAGCAGATTTACTACTAAACTGAACCAATATTGGGTCTCCTTGGAAGTCTTTGAGTGGAAGCTTTGCTTCTGGAAAACTGGGATGTGTTCTGAAATGTTGTCTCTGTAGATTACAGAAGGTCATGTTTTCTCTCCCACGGTGAGGAGGAGATTGCCCTATATGGTGGGAGCCCTCACCTTGTCTGAGCATTGCTTAAGAAACAGATCTTGGCTCTCTCTCCCTAGAGATAAACTTGATACTTAGGCAATGTTGTCAGTTTCTCAGTTTACTGAGCAACAAATCTGCTCATGTCTTTGCCAACAAAAACCGATGTTCTTAAAAAAAGGTAAACTTTCTCTCTTAATGTGCAGTCCTTTCAATCTTGCTTTATTTAAGACTACTTTATTTTTTATTTTTTTGACAGTTTTTTTATTGAAAGAATTGATTATATATATTTATGGGGTACAGAATCGAATGTCAATACATGTGTACAATATGTGGTGATCAAATCAGGATAATTAGCATACTCTTGTTTACAAAACTTAATCAATCTCTGTGACCCTTAACTAGTTTCTTGCCAACCCCCCTCCCTCTCCCCCTTTCCCACTTCTAATAATCCCAGTTCCGTTCTCTCTTTTTTTTTTGAAAGTTTAATGTATTATTGTCTTCCTTCCTTCCTTCCTTCCTTCCTTCCTTCCTTCCTTCCTTCCTTCCTTCCTTCCATGTTTGCTCCCACTTATGAGCAAAGACATGCTGTATTTCTCTTTTTGTGCCTGGCTTAATTCATCTAATACAATTTTCTCTGAGTTCATCCATGTTGCTGCAAATATCAGAATTTCATTCTTTTTCATGGAAGAGTAGTATTCCATTGAGTATATATACCACATTTTCCTTATCCAGTTATCTGTCAATGGACATTTAGGTTGATTCCACCTCTTAGCTATTGTAAATAGAGCTGCAGTAAACATGGGAGTGCAGGTGTTCCTTTGACATGATGATTTCCCTTCCTTTGGGTATATGCCCAGCAATGGGACTGCTGAGTCATATGATAGTTCTTTCTATCTGTAGTTGTTTAAGGTTACTTTACTATTGATTCTGGTGCTTATTTTCAAGAAGCAGAGTAGACAAAATAGATCATAACAAGCCATCCATTTAATAAATATATTGAAAGTATAAGCTCCTACTGTTATGAAAACTATGAACATGATGCACTCCCAAAACTGCCAGGAGATGGGGGGCTGGGGGTGGAACCATAAAACAGTCTAAGTAAAAGAAATTGAGAAACTGTATTTGTCGGGCCATCACTCATTATGAGATCCTTGAGCTTTATGCATCCATTTGCTAGAAGAGATATTTGTCAGTTTCAAAGGTTCAAGTCTTTCCATTTTGGCTTTATTAGCTAGACGGTAATTGATATGAATAAAAGATAGTTTTAATTTAATAGCAATAACCGCATCTACTAGCAGAACATATTTTATGTCATTGATAGTCCATTTATTTTCTGAAAGGATTTGCCAATTTACAATAAAGAACACAAATGTGGATAAGCTTGATGAAAGAGTAATAAAAAAGGTTAATGGACACAAAATTACATCTAGATATGAAAAACACGGTCTAGTGGTATACAGTAAAGCTAGGCATCTTTGACAATAACTTATTGTATGTTCTCAAATGGCTGGAAGAGAGGAGATCAAATGTTCTTCTCAAAAGAAACTATTAAGTTTTACTATGATGAATTTGCTAACTACCCTGATTTGATGGTTATACATAAAACACATGTATTAAAATATAACTTTGTACCCCATAAATATGTACAATCAATATGTTTTAATTAAGAAATAGATAAATTTTAAAAAGTAGAAATAAGGAACAAGGAAGCTGAAATAATAGAGGAAGGCAGACATACCTTACTCTCTTGAGACATTATACAGTGTTCTCAGGCAACGTGCAAAGAGCACTAGAGTAGGAATCTGACGTTCTGTTTGTTATCCTAGTTTACCCACCATGTGGTTTGTACATTAATATTATAGTTATTTTATTATGTAATATTTTATTCTACCTGCTACCCATGCCCACAAATAAATTACCTATTTCTCTTTAAATTTAACTCTGTCTGACTATTTCTGGCAGATATTTCTAAAATTTGTTCCATTTCAACACCAAAGGGAAATTATTTCAGGGAAGGTTGGTTTGCTTTTTTTGGAAAACATAAATTTGCAACCAACATTGTATTTTTGTGCTTCTCTGGTAGCCTTTTTATCTGTAATTATTTGATGAGGAAAATAATACATGAATTCCAGAGAGTCTATTGTATTTTCTAACTAAACTTTCCTTCTTTTTCACACACACACATGCACACACACACACACATATGTATACATACATGTACAAGTATGTATATCTTATTTTTATATCTAAAGTGAATTTGAAACAAGACCATAATTCTACTTCTGTTGATAATCTCCCAAAAAAGTATACTATATATGAGATATGAGACTGGAAATAGAAACAGAATCATAAAGGCAGGGTTATGGGGTTTTTTAATCAAAACAACAACAATAAGAAGAATTCAAGTGTCTGAAATAAGGAAAAGTTGAGTTGCCATCAACAATTAAATTCTAGTAAAATAAGCAGTAAAATACCCCCAAGATTTAAGAAACTTGGAGAAATATGTGAGCTGGAATAAATTTTATTCTTCATTCTCTTTGAGAAATTATAGATCATCTACTTAATCAGCTTATTGTAAAACTACATTGAACTGCTCACCAGGACTCCCTCATGATGGCACTGGAGCCTGTTCAACCCTTTTCTCCTGCCAAACTACTCCCCCGACCACACACACAGAACACGTACCAAAACTCATGTATACCCACAAATCCAGCTCTGTCAATATCACTGTCAGCTCTGTCATGGTAAGTTATGAAAGCAATAAGCCAAACTCATTATTTGTGAGCTGTGGGTTAAAAATAATGTCATACTTGGTGACTATTTGAAGATGGGTTTAGTCACAATCTTGGTTAGTGACTATGCAGAAATTTCATTCCTGAAATACTGTGTTGGTTAGGACTTAGCAAAGCA
>NW_007731242.1:219359-220609 GCF_000696425.1 Galeopterus variegatus | reverse complement strand
TTAGTGACTATGCAGAAATTTCATTCCTGAAATACTGTGTTGGTTAGGACTTAGCAAAGCAACCTCAGCTGCTTGCAAACTTGCAAAACTTGCAGTGTTAAATGGTCAAAAAGCCACCATAGCAATTTTTTCTTCAGCTGAATTGATCAGTTTTTGCTAGCAAGGAAGAAATTCACATGGTTCTGATTATTAATATACAAGAGTATGATCTTAGCACCAATATACTGAGCACAGTGAGAAACCAGCAATCAGAAGTACTAGGCTCAAGGGAGAAAGCACATGATGTGGTATTACATAGTTCAGAATTGAAAAGCCTTAATGGATTAAGGAGAGTTCTCATAGTTTCTGGGTTAAACACCATGGTTAAGGGTTCAGATCACCTTACCAACCAGATGCCAAAAATAAATGAATAAATAAATACAGACATACACACACACACACATACATAAAATAACTTTTTTATTTGAAAATGTAAAGAAAAAAATTCTATGTTCCCCCTAGTACTCTAGGCATACTATATTAAAATATAACAAAGTGTGCATTTACCTTAAAAGATAACGTGCAAGATAGCAAAGCAAGGAAAGTAAAAAGAGAAAAAAAAATTATCAGAGTAGAAAATTCTAACTATTAATTAACTTCCTCTAAAGCCAGCATTTGACTATAGGAGCATCCCAGGTGTTTATTCACCTTTACCAGCAAATTCAGTACCAAGAATGGATATTTTAGTATTTCTTTCTGCATCGCAGAATAAGCCAGATGCTAAGGACATTGTACGTTTCATGTTTTCTACACCTACACGGTTAGAACTAGCTAACATAGTGACATGATAAATTCAGAACAACAGAAGCAATAAAAATAATTTTTAAGTCGGATTCATATCTACTTACACCATCTAATACTGTTATAGTGNCATGAAATGTCACAGGCTCATTTGCATTTTGGGTGATTCTATACGTTAATCACCGAGTAACCTTCAGTTTTCCATATAAAGAATAAAAGGAGTAGTGATGACATTTGTAATCATCCACAGAAAGAATTATTTAAATTCTTCACAGATGGAGAGATATCAAGGGTAAATCGTTATACCCACATTTCTAATTTTAAGAAGCTTTGAGGGTGTTTGTGAATAGTGTAGAGCAAACATTGTTTTGCATATAGAATTAATCATAAACTTTGCATACCACAATCCCCAGTTCTCCAGATAAGTGTGGAGGGCTTTCCAGTGATCATCCCCTAAGGATTGAGAATTC
>NW_007731242.1:216569-218540 GCF_000696425.1 Galeopterus variegatus | reverse complement strand
CCAGTTCTCCAGATAAGTGTGGAGGGCTTTCCAGTGATCATCCCCTAAGGATTGAGAATTCCTAAAAAGAAAATAATGTTACATCATATGTAATATACAAACTGAGCAAATCGGAGCGACTAGGATAGTGACCTTTCAAAGAGGATAAATTAGATTCTATATGCCTACAAATTTAATGTGGCTTAGTGCTTTAAAAAGGATGACATATGACATGCACGCCTAATTCTAGCCTCACAGGAGTTTATTATTTCTAAGCAAGCTGCATAATTCATTTCATCTTCAGTCAACATAATTTCACTCAAAATTCTCTGTAAACCAACTCTGAAAGTAAACCTCGACCAGTGCTTGAGAGTTTTAGTAAATGCTAAAGATATCTGAATGGTTGTCTAATGTTGCTTTAAAATAGTTTCAAGAGTTGGGACGTGTTCACTGGGAGACACGCAAGAAAATCTGGTGCCAAATGTTCTTTGAACTTTGAGGTGAATAACACATGGAAGTACTCGCTGTGGGAACAACAGTGTAGTCTGTTTTGGCTGCCAAATCTAAACAATTTTCCCCAATTCAGATTTTAAAACATGTTTCTTAAAATAGACCTTTTAAAATTTCTGAATTGCAAATATTTTGTTTATTTTTCTTCCTGTTTGCTTTGTGAGTAGTTGCAAATTAAAATATAATCAGCAAACTGAGTTCATATTGATAATAGTAAAAACACGAATAAACCCACTGTTGTAATTAACGATACCACTTATGTCCCATATTCATTATCCTGGGATTTTTTTTTTTTTTATATATCACCTATATATTTTTATTGAGATTCAGTTTGGAAAAGGAGACAAAAACTTTTATGTAGAAACAGATGAATAGCACCGCTAGGGGGGAAAAAGTTCATTTTCAAAAGACCCCTGGATATAATTTTCATCACCATGTTTATAGCACATAATAGTGAAATAGGCATAATAGTGAACTGATTTTAGTCACATAACTTGGTTTTCTTAGGCTCCTGCTATCTTTTCTGCATGGTACAGGCATGATACCTGTGGACTTCCTTCCCCGTTATCTTCAGTTTTTTTCTTATTAGAAGATGTGAAGACAGCTAAATACAGGTAACTTTGCCCCACTGGTATAGTTTATTTAAAGTCATCTATCGCTTCTTGGCCTTTTGGCTAAGATCAAGTGTAAAGGCATTCCTGGAACTGCCACTGACCAGAATATTCTGATAGCTGAAAGATGGGGGACTAATTTTCTGTCTCGGGCCTATCCTAGCTGAGATGGAAAATAAATTCCACTGTTGAGGAAGACCAAAAGTTGTTTGTCACAGTGTAGCAAAGCTCTCAGACACAGCATGTTATTTATCCTTCACCACTAGGCAGCAGGAACTGACAATGTTAAGAACATCCCATCTCTTAATGACATCTGTTTTGTTATTCATGCTTTTGCCTGCATCTTTACTTTAGGGTGACAGCCGCCTTCTAAGGCTTTGGATGCCATCCCTCTCAATAACCAAATAGCACCACGTGTGGGACATTTTCTCCTGCAGCTGTTCTGAGTAGAGTCTCAACAGTGTGCCTACAGCTGGCAATAGGCAATGCAGTGCCCTGATGTCTCTCTCTGTCCTTGTTTCTGCAGCTGGAGCTACGTACATCTTTGGGAAAAGCGGTGGCCTCATCCTCTACACCTGGCCAGCCAATGACAGGCCCAGCACGCGCTCCGACCGCCTTGCCGTGGGCTTCAGCACCACCGTGAAGGATGGGATCTTGGTGCGCATCGACAGTGCTCCAGGACTTGGCGACTTCCTCCAGCTTCACATAGTGAGTACCGGGCCTTAGCCTGGATTCTCCTGTCTTCCTGGTGGTATGAGTTGTTGAGTCAGATAAATTCGGCAGAACATTCTAGATGGACATGGAGAGGTGCACATGTTATAAAAATTGCCTTCAGATGTGAACCATCGTGCCCATAGAATGCATCAGGAAT
>NW_007731242.1:214005-215761 GCF_000696425.1 Galeopterus variegatus | reverse complement strand
CACATGTTATAAAAATTGCCTTCAGATGTGAACCATCGTGCCCATAGAATGCATCAGGAATAAAAAACTAAAGACCCTTGCCTCTGCCCCATGTATATAAAGAGGAAAAGAAATTATTTCCTCCCAGATTCCCTTTCCAACTGTGGGGCTTGGCCTGTGGTGAAACATGTAGCAGACTGCTTTGGTATAAATAAGGGATTTACCTGGTGTGGTTCATTTCACCTGGTGCGAGAAGCAATGCCACCTGCAATGTTAATGATATCCTAGGCTAGGAGTTGGCAAACTTTCTGTAAAGGGACAGATAGTAAATATTTGGGGCTTCTCAGGTCACACAGTCTGTCAGATCTACTATGTTCTGCCTTTGTAATGTGAAAGCAGCCATAGACCATGCATTTTTGTAAAAAAATGCATGTGACTGTGTTTCAATAAAACTTTATTTCCATAAACAGGCTGCAGGCTGGACTTTGTACTTAGGCTCCTGGTATCTTTTCTGCATGATACAGGCATGATACCTGTGGACTTCCTTCCCCGTTATCTTCAGTCCTAGCCTGCAAATGTCACTGTAGAGATGTAGGGAATGTGTNCACTCTTAGTCCTTACACATCGTAAGAACACAGTGCAAGTCTAAGAAATTAAAATGATTTAGAGAAAAAAATTACTTCATTATGAAGATAGAAAATATTTTTATAGCAACAATTAACCCATTTTATCACCTGTGCAGTGCACAGTTAAGAAAGTAGGCTAAAGAAAGATATGATTTTCATCCGTAAGTACCCAAAGTGCAGCCACCAAGAGCAAAGAGAGGAATTGTTCTCATTAGTTAGCAATGACAAGGCTAGAAAGAATGGATTTAATTTGCAGCAATAAGAATTTGGTTTAAATAGCAGGGGGGTAAAGCAGTTAAGAAAAATGATCGACTGGGGATTACTACTAACATCCAAAAAGGGGGAAAAAGGAGAATTGACTGGGAATATTTGAAATGCAGTTTTGCTAATGTGCAGGACTGTGGAGGAAAGCAGAGGGTAAGATTTTATTGCTGGTCTCTGGAGTTGGAGGTGGCTGGCTGGAACTGCAACAGCAAGCTCAGCCCCCGCAGCAGTGCCCATCTCCAGAACCTGCTCTTCCAGCATGCCTTGGAAAGGAGAGCAGTTTAAATTACTAGGCTTGAGCTGGAAATCCCTCTGGCCCCAGGATGAGCCAGAGCAGGGCAAGACTCTGCTTAGGAGCCCAGGGAAGAAGTAGTGAGAAATGATTGCCTTCCAAATGTGAAAGATGAATCTTGAATAGAGTTATAAAGTTTTAGTTCTTTCTCAGATGCTTCAGGAACCATATGGTGCTCCAAGCCTGAGCTTAAACATTTTAAAAAGCCATGCCAAGGAGCAAAGAGAAAAGAGCCATCGTTAGTACAGTTTATCTTTATTTGGCCTCTAAGAACCACCATAATTTACAAAACTCTGTGAGATATGTGCTGCATATAACTTAATGACTATTTCATGGCAGCTATAACTAGACTATTATTACCATCTCACTTGCATTTTCACGGTGATTTATCTCCTTTTTTGGTTCAGTGTGACTTACTAAGAAAAATATGATTTGGAACAGCCATGAGCATCTTTTTGAATCAGATAGTATGCTATTACTTTATACATTTCCCCCCCCCATTTGTATTTTGTAGAGCATCTCCACTTGTGTGAGAGAGCTTTTCTCATTTTCTGACAATTTACTTGAAATTGTCAGTGTTTTTATAGAATTGATA
>NW_007731242.1:211267-212617 GCF_000696425.1 Galeopterus variegatus | reverse complement strand
AATTACTCAGAAAGAAAAGAACTTAGGGGACATTCATGAAAGTAGAAGGGACTGGGCCGAAGGCAAAAGATTTCATTCCACCTCGCAGATTGCCTAGGAGAAGGGAAGCCCAATGAGAGAAAAAGAAAAGTGACGGCAGACATGAAAAGAAGATGAAAGCAGATGTCTTAGTCCATTTTGTGCTGCTATGATAGAATACCTGAGATTGGGTAATTTGTAAAGAACGGCAATTTATTTCACACAGTTCTGGAGGCTGGGAAGTCCAAGATCAAGGAGCTGGCAGATTAGGGCTCCGTCTCTCTGCTTCCAAGATGACACCTTGAATGCTGTGTCATCTTGAGAGGAGGAACACTTGTCCTCACATGGAAGAAGAGCAGAAAAGACTGAGCCCACTCCCGCAAGCCCTTTTTGTAATGGCAGCAGAGCCCTCCTGACCTAAACACTTCCCAAAAGATTACACCTCCCAATACTGTTGCATTGGGAATTAAGTTTGCAACACATGAATTTGAAGGGACACATTCAGACCAGAGCAGCAGGACAAATTTTAGGAATCAGGCAAGAGGACAGGGATCTGCCTACAGATGTCCTCCAGCAAGGGTTTACAAGGGGGCAAAGCTCTGTTCCTTGACTATGGTATAAATTTATAAATTGCTGAAAGAACCGTGCTATTTCTGAATGCTGGTCAGGCTAGTAAAGTTAGTCAAAAACAAAGTATAAACTCTAAAATTAGCACCTTTATATATGTGTGTGTGTGCATGCATGTGTGTGTATGTGTGTATGTGTTAGAGAGAGGAGAGAGAGAGAGAGAGAGCACAGAGGGAGAGAGAGACAAAGAGAAAATTTGTGTTCTATAAAATGGCACTAAAGACAACTACCAGGAATTCCTGAAATATTTTAAGCAGCCTTAAGCAATAACTCTGTCATTGGAATAATCCCCTTTTACCCACAAGGTAGCTTATTTGAAGGAAGAGACAATATTCCTCGAAGAATACCAGGGAGTCTGACCCTGAGATGAGCACCCACTCTAGAATAGTCCCCAGAGCAGGAACGGCAAACAGGCTTCATCTTGCCTGCCAGCTCTCAGTGCCTCTCACTCTCTGCCCTCAAGCTCTGCACTGAGAAAGTTTGTGAGGGCAGTGGGCAATCCAGCAGGCGGGAGATCTGGCTTCCACTAGCCATGTCTGCCACATGTGCAGAAGTGGAGCTTCGTGGCATACACTGCACATTTATCGCACCTGCTCTAAGCAGCTCACTATCCCTCCTCACATGGTTGAACTTTCCCACTTCTCTTCCATTGTCATCTGGAAATCCCCATGCATGAAAACCTTTTTAGGAAAATAGTTATCTTCT
>NW_007731242.1:207891-209850 GCF_000696425.1 Galeopterus variegatus | reverse complement strand
GTAGTTAATGCTGTTTGTAAAAATGACATCCTATTAATTTTTTTCTCCCTGAGTGTAATTTACTGCAAATCTTCTTGGATTCATTTTTTAATTATGAACCTTTCAGGAACAGTGAAAATTTATGTCAGGGCATCTGTTTTGCTTGACAAGAATCTATAACTTTCTTCAGCTGTTTCCCTCCTGACTTGTAATGTGGATACTTACGTACAAGGCAGGCAGAGACAAAGGGCTGCTGTCCAGAATGACCCCCTTTTCATGATGGCAAAGTTCCCCCTTCCAAAAACTGGGCCCTTCAAAAAAAGACTGGTAATATTCTCTCTGAGTCATATTTGGGGAAATTGGATATTTATTAAGTTTGGTTTATATAGTATTGCTTTTCCATAATTTATAGCATTCAAAGAGACTCCTGGAGAATAAACGGGAGCAGAGCTGAATTATGATAAATGGTCTATTAATCTACTGCATCTGTAAATAGCCATCTACTGGGTTACTCCTCAGTGAGGTCAGGTGGCTGCTATCTTCGATTCAGTCTCTGGGTTCGGCAAGCAGCAGAACTAGGTTTGATTGAGGAACTGCATTTGGTGGAATCTCCAATAGAGTATAAAGGAANGCAGAACTAGGTTTGATTGAGGAACTGCATTTGGTGGAATCTCCAATAGAGTATAAAGGAATGTTGGTGGTTTTGAGACTGGTAAGTAAAGAAGGAAAGAACAAGAAAACGACAAAGGCACCCAGCAGATGCAATTTCGTTTCTCACAGAGCACTGTGCACTGCAGGTTGGCTCTGTGTTGCCTTTCATTGCTATTTGTTCTTAGTGAAAAGACCACTTTGGGTTTTCTGGGCTTAGGAGCTTTTCCAGATCATTAGCCACTTGTGTGGAGAGGGCCTGCTGGGCCTTCTCTCTGCAGCTTCCAGCTTAGCTGTGCCATGCTGGCAGAGTTGGAGAAGAAAGTGGGAGCAGGGAGTGGAAGTGAGGGTGGGATGAAGTGACTGCTTATGTAAGCTGGGCCAGAGCAGCTATGTGCATGGGAGATGGGGTGTGTTTTCTCAGATCTCTATTCTTCCCATGATGTTTCTATCTAAATCTGTTTACTTTGATTCCATGCATGGTTTTGAGAGGAAGACTGCCATAGTAGAAAGAGGCACTTAATTTGAAACCAAAAGTTACGGATATGAACCCCATTTCCACCAGTACCAAGTGACTATTCAGCTTTGAGCAAGTCACTTTACTACCTGGAGCTTCAGTTTCCTTCTCTTTCAAGTGGGCATAGAAAATATTATGTTGCAGGGTTTTCCTGAGGATTGAATGAAATAAAGTATTTAGAAGCTGTTCCTTATCAGCAATGGACTGAACAAATATAGAATGGTAGTTTTCTTGATGAAATATCCAATAGGTGACAACCATGCGAGAGGAACACACACACACACTAGTGAAAGTTAGAATATGTTTTACAATTCAAAATAAAATTTTAAGTATTTTTTTTATAAATCTGCTGGGACCGTTTTTCCAAAAAGAAAAAAATTCCTATCTTATCTGATCAAAAGCAAATTTTATGAATCAATCCAATCCACAATTGTGACTTTTGGGATGTTCCTTTAGCATAAGATGAAGAACCTAGCTACTTCTGGAAGAGGCTTGGGTCAAGTCAGTGGGATGAGTGAATCCCTGGGCTTCCCCTCTCTGTACCGTGTCCTGAGGTGACACATGGTGCTTCTGTCCTCCTCGAGAACAATGTTCCAAAGGACTCCATACTCACCAGCAAAAGTGTAACCCACCCTGCCGTGGAGTTTCTCCTTTAACTATATTAACCATGGAAAATGGGAATGTGCCACTTTGCCAGAAGATGAGTAAGAAGAAGGAGGGAAAGAGAAAGAGGAGAAAGAAGAGGAGGGGAGGAGGAATAGAAGAAGGAAGGTGAGGCGAGGAGAAGGAAAAAAAGAGAAGACAGCAATGGCATC
>NW_007731242.1:204941-207450 GCF_000696425.1 Galeopterus variegatus | reverse complement strand
AACTATATTAACCATGGAAAATGGGAATGTGCCACTTTGCCAGAAGATGAGTAAGAAGAAGAAGAAAGGAAAGGAGAGAAAGAAGAAGGAGGGAAAGAGAAAGAGGAGAAAGAAGAGGAGGGGAGGGGGAATAGAAGAAGGAAGGTGAGGCGAGGAGAAGGAAAAAAAGAGAAGACAGCAATGGCATCCACCACCAACCACCACCGTCATCTCCACCACCAGTAAGCAGCAGCAGCAGCAGAGAAGCAAAGCCTCTCTAGATAGGGTGAGTATAAAAATGTTTGGAGACCCACCGTGGCTACCAGATAAATGCACAAAAGCCTTGGCCCTACACCCAGCGATTAGTAAATTCCAGAAAGAACCATTGCTAGAACCGAGGCCTTCATGGGGGTACAGCCGGCCTGTGCAGAGATGACTTGCTGCTGCCGCCAATTAAACTGGAAACCTAAAAGCATGGATATGAATAAAAGTGTTCCATAGGTTTGGATTCCCCTAAATATGAAGGGAAAATGAATCATAAATTTAGTGTGTAGATGAAATATATAATAATGGAATCATAAAATTCGAGTTGACAACATGTATAGAAAGTATTTTATGGCTGGTAGGCAATTATGAGAAGCAAAGTCCAAATGGCCATATCTTTCTCATTTTTTTGTTTACACGAGTGCCACCTTTGACTATTAATTGATGATCATGTTTCAGAATCCTCAACGCATGTATAACACGAATTTTGAAAAATTAGGATTAAGAGAATTTAACTCATGATCATCATTCTTTGTATACAAGTCAAGTACATAATATGTGCCAAGCAAGGTGTGTTGGGGATACTGTGATCAACCGTGGCTTACATAGAGTGAATAGGCTTGAAAGATCCCAAAAGTTTAAAGCCAAGAAATTAGGTTTTCTACCCATTATGGGTAACATATGTATAAAACTCTTTCTCAGCTCATGGCATTATAGTGAGCTTTCAGGTATGGATAGACTTTAATATTATTCATAATTTAAAATTTTTCTTCAATGAGCTTTTTTTTTAATGCAGAGAAAATATTATATTTTCCTAGACAATAAATAAACTTTAATCATGCCTTTAAGATTTCAAATTAAGCAACATTAAATTCTAAGAATGAGTCAGGATGTTACTGATTTAAAGCCAGCCTAGTTGCATATATCTTAGGTTACTGCAATTGTCAAGCTAGCACAATATGTTCTGAATAGCAGAGGCTTTTCAGACACATGAGTCTAAAGTGCCACAAGCAAGGCACACTGTAGGTACCATGGAGGGAGTGTGGGGCTCAGCTCCCTAACACGGTCAGTTGGATGAATTATCTCATTGACCCACCGCTCACACAGTTACTAGTCATTACTCCTGGGGTATTGTTCAGTGCAACAGGGCAAGAAATAACTCATTGACTCCCTGAAGCTACAGATGATGGATTTGAGATCCCTGGCTGCATTCTGAAGGCATAAAAGCTCAGCGTATCGCTGGGGGAAGTCATTAGCCACCCACTCCACAGAATCATATGCTCAGATCCTGGTGCTGTCACTTCTGCTGTTTCAACTTGTTAGTGTTTCACTGATAAATGGCAGAGGGAACTGTATAACTGGATTAGCCTCAGAGATAGTACTGACAGCCAGACCTGTCATTTCCCCAGCCTGAGCTGACACCTTTGGAGCCTAGAATCACTTAAAGACATTTAGATAAGCCTTGTTGATCTGACCACACTAACCTTCATCCTGAAGTCAATTCATACTCAGGATGGCAGGAAATGATTGGCAATTAAGTCTCATGTTCTATTTTTGACTCCTTAGTTAACCTTTTGTACTTCAGTTTATTTTCCTACTCCATTTTCTGTAAAATGGCAGGTAGTTTAATGGCATAGGTTATTACTTCTTTCATTTACTTGTGACCATATCTCTCAGAGATCATTTTACATTATTACCATTATTATCACTTACCACTAATATTGACTGACAAAGTACCAGGTACCAGACACGTGCAAGAACTTTGTTTACATTTTCTTATTATGAGCTCACAATCGCTCAATGAGGTAGTCACTATTAATATCCTCATTTTATAAATGAGGCAACTAATGTTTAATGAAGCTAAAGAATTTTCCCAAGATAGCACTGCTAATAAACGGATGAATGGGCTTTCAAATCCAGTTCTGACTCTTAATTACTATTACGCTCATAATGAAAGTTTCAGAGTAGAAAGTGTAGTGAAGATCATTTTAATTCAACACATTTATAGAACAATAATTTGTTTGGAGTCGTTGGGGATGTGAAGAAGCTTAACATCTGGGGGAAAATGGAAATTGTACTTATGACTCTGTTTTAAAGCAGAAAAGACTATCTACCAGGGAAAATATGAACATTGCTCTTTGCAGATTTAAAAATGTACATAGATGGCTGGCCCGGTGGCACACTGCTACAGTGCGCCACTTGGGAAGCGCAGCAGTGCTCCCGCCGAGGGTTCGGATCCCACATACAGACCGGCCGTTCACTGGCT
>NW_007731242.1:185794-204468 GCF_000696425.1 Galeopterus variegatus | reverse complement strand
GCCGTTCACTGGCTGAGCGAGGTGCAGGAGCAACACCGAGGGTTGCGATCCCGTAGCCGGTCCCAGTCCGGTACGGGCGCGACACTGAGGGTTGCGATCCGTTGCCGGTCACGAAAAAAGACAAAAAGGAAAAAAAAAATGTACAAAGATGAAGTGGGTCAGATTTTGACAAGTGGAACCTGAAGAAGGAACATGCCAGATGAAGATACCAGCATGAGTATAATATCAAACAAATAAGATACAGGATGTGTTCTCAAATTAGTGCGGAGTTTAGGTTGACCAGAATAAATGACATGAGAGAAAAGGGAGACAATGTGGAAGAGCAGAAAGAGCACATGTTTTAAAGTCAAGTGTTCTGTGATTCAAGACCGAGCTCTGCCTCCAACCAGCTCTATGGCCTTGGATGAATTATCTAAATACTCTGTAAAATGCAGATAGTGATAATAGTGCCACCTTGCAGGTCTGTGTGAAGATTTATAACAACATAGTTGAAAACACCTAATGAGCATCTGATTCACAGTAGGTGCTCAATTAATAATGGTCATTTTTTTTCTTTTCAGATCATTTAGGAATACAGTATGGAGGATTTGAATGACATACTGATAGATTGCTTCTGAAAGCAAAAAGAAAACATTGAAAGTCTGAGTAGAAAATGAATGCCCAAAGCTTAATTTTTAGGAAGATTATTTTGGCTCTATTGAAAGAATGTTTTTCAATAGATTCCAGGACAGCAAATTGCAAGCTATTGTTTAAGTGATCCAAAAGAAATATTTTTAAGGACTTATTCTGTGATGATGATCACAGGAAGGTAACGAGGAGGAGACAAAAGGACATTTCAGAGATGGAAACCACAGGTGTTGCTGCTGGGTGGATGGAAAAGGAGAGAAGGGAGAAATGTCTAGACAGGGAAAATTATAATGTAATTAACAACAACAACAAAGCAGTGGGCATATAAGACAAAACAGATATAAGAATAAAGTCAGAGTTTGACTTTGATGATGTAAAACATAAGCCGTCCAAGAGCCAGCCTGTTGAGATTCCCAATTGGAAATGTGTGATGAATTCAAATGAGAGATAAAGTCTAAAGATAGGGACTGGGGAATTCAGAGCCTGGCAATGACAGTGGAAGCTTGGATGATGCTAAGATCTCTAGGGAGATAAATGATCAGGAACTTTGGAAATATGTACATAAATGTACAAGATAAAGAAGGAAAAGGAAGGGCACTAAAAAGAAAAGGCTAGAGGGTAGTGGACAACCTAGATAGTATTATGGAAATAAAAAGATTGAAAGAGGTTTTTACACACAAGTAGTTGTAGAGCTATATTTTTCATACCTTTTAGTCACGCCTCTTTCATATGAAATCAGTTTGTGAAGATGTTTTCTTTGTCCTTATTAGCATTCATTATGGCATATAATCTTCGTCATGACAGTCCTTTCAGCAGCAGTCTGCATTTCCTCCCTTGGTGATTGTTTTTGGGTTCACCAACTGAGCCAGAGAACCCAGGGTCTAGTCCTAATGCTGCCACTAACTACTAGTTATCCTATGTAATCGGCAGAGATTTAAATACTGTTCTGACAACTTCACAGAATCGGGAAGAAGATCAAATGAGAGAATGCATGTTAATGTGCCCTGTCACCATTGAAAGAACTGCACAATAAATACAATTTTTTAAAATAATAATATTGGTATGCCTTCTACCCAGCAAACTCTTGGTGCTGAAGAGATTGTAGTTGAAGACCTGGAAATGAGGACCCAAGAGATGCTGAAGTGATTGTAGTTTTTAATGTGAAGATTAGCAACTGGCAGGTCAGAGCCAAAATTTGGATGGCCCAACTGCTGGACCCCATGAGTTGCTGTGGTCCTCAGATGATGTTCTTACCTGGTGTGTCTCTCAGACCTTGCGCCTTGCTCCTCAGAGCTTCGCTTTGGGGAGGGCAGTTTGGGTTTAAGGTCATCCTGCAGTTCCCTAAAGAACAAATCCCCTGATCCCAATGATCACATGCAGTGAGGCATGGAATCTGATTACCCTCATTATCTTAACTTGGAGAGCTACAAATGTTACTAATGGTCATGAGATTACCCAGCCCTTTATTAAATGCAAGCTGCAGTATTTAGATTACTAAACCCTTTTGGAAATAATTCCACTGGTTGCCTTTCATGGCTAAAAACACCTGATGGAATGCACATTTTTATAATTGCTTCAGCATTTGCTGATTTATTTATTGCCCAGGAAGCACACTAGCCATTCTTTATGTATTAGCTCATTTAGTCTTTACAGTACTGTTAAACTGGAGGATTGCCTCTATTTTAGAGGTTGAGAAATTAAGGCTCAAAGGTTTAAGTAACCACATCTGAAAGATGTTAAGGGAAGGAAACGGGACTTAAATATTGGTATGTTTGATTCCAATGTCATAGATATATACTGCTTTTGATGGTTCAATATAATATAGTATATAATATAGTATATTATATATACTATATAATATAGTAATATAGTTTTGATTATTCAGTATAATATAGTATATAGGTAACACAGGTTGGGTGTGGTGAATTTAGCAGGTCCTGTGACGTGTTTTAAATCCACAGTTAAGAATGGTAAATGGGAGCTGTAGGATGAGGCAGAGTATTTTGGCTAAAGCAGGATACATAATGGGAACTAAGTCATTTTCTTTTTTGATTCAAAGAAACTCTTCATTTTACATTACGTTTGTTTACTTCCCAGTTTTCGTTTTTTTTTTTTTTTTCTTCTCAAATGCAGTAAAGCCCCCAGTTACCTGCAAGCTGCTTTCTTAAATACTTCTATGGAAAATGAACAGCTTGGCTTGGAAACTAATCTGAGGTTTTGAATGCAGTATGGTGAAATAAGTTTCAAAAGTAACTTTAGTTTTCAAATTTACAAAAATCCTTTTAAATTTAGTGTATCACACAGCAGGGATTATTAGATAAATGCATTCTCGTGCTGAGGTTTTGAATGCAGTATGGTGAAATAAGTTTCAAAAGTAACTTTAGTTTTCAAATTTAACAAAAATACTTTTAAATTTAGTGTATCACACAGCAGGGATTATTAGATAAATGCATTCTCGTGTTTCAGTGTATGATAAATGCTATATTAGATGTGTTAAAATATGCTTGCTTGAAAACCCTAAATGATCTCAAATAATACAGAATCACATTTTGTCTCTCTGCAGTCAGCATTTCATTTTTTGTATTTCTAATTTAAAACTAGATATGAGTATCTTCACTGCAGCCCTGGCCTGTCTGTTAGCTACTAGTGTCTAGTGGCAGAGTATAATAAAAACTTGAAAGGTAGACCTTCACACTGGAAAGCACATTTATTGAAGTAGAGCAGATTCCATTTAATTTGTTTCTGACTTGATGCCTAATTCTTAGGGTTAACAGGCTTTCATGTTTGCTCCTTAGATCAGCAGTTCTGGAGCTGGTTTTGTTGCATGGCTAAACAGCAAAGCTTAAATTCAATACTAAAGCATGAAAGAGGAAAATGAGTTTGGGTGTGACGTGTGGATGACGCAGATTTCCACAACACTGTAAATGCACCATGAATGATCCACAAAGCACAGCTACCATTTAAAAGGAGACTAAAATCTCCCCGAGGTTTAGTTGAGAATGGATACAAGATCATATAGCAAGGAGAGTAACATGACAAATTTAGCTTTAGGTAGGAGGCAGGTGAAAGAAATAGAACTCCCAGTTTGAAATTAGCCAGGCCAGCAGAGATTAGTAACCTACTTTGGTGAAAACAATTTATTTATTCAACGAGCTTGCACTGTGTATCAAGAACAGCTCTCAGTACTTGGTATACAAGAGTAAATAAGATAAACTCCCTGTCCTCATGGAGCTTACATTCTAGTGGGGGAATACTTAATGGGCTCAACCAGTCAGAACCTGAGTGTGTAGAACTTTGTGACAACGTGATATTATATACTAGTCCCCCTTATCCATGGGGGATACATTCTAAGCCCCCTAGTGGATGCCTGAAACCACAGATAGTACTGGGCCCTATATGAATTATGTTATTTTTTTCTATACATATATACCTATGATAAAATTTAATTTATAAATTAGGCACAGTAAGAGATTAACAATAACAAATAATAAAATAGAACAATTATAAAAACACACTCTAATAAAAGTTATGTGAATATGGTCTCTCTTTCTCTTTCTCAAAATATCTTATTGTACGTACTCACCCATTTTCGGACCACTGGGTATCTAACCAGTAGAAAACTAAACCACTGACCATGGGCAACTAAAACCATGGAAAGTAAAACCGTGGATAGGGGAGACTACTGTATATTTCATTAATTAACTAGTCTACAGACTGGGAGAATCCCCACCGAACTTTTATTTCCATCTTTGTACTCCTCTCTATTTCCCAAATTCCCATATGAAGTTCCCTACTCTTATAATCAAAAAANTCTTCATTTTACATTACGTTTGTTTACTTCCCAGTTTTCGTTTTTTTTTTTTTTTTTTTTTCTCAAATGCAGTAAAGCCCCCAGTTACCTGCAAGCTGCTTTCTTAAATACTTCTATGGAAAATGAACAGCTTGGCTTGGAAACTAATCTGAGGTTTTGAATGCAGTATGGTGAAATAAGTTTCAAAAGTAACTTTAGTTTTCAAATTTACAAAAATCCTTTTAAATTTAGTGTATCACACAGCAGGGATTATTAGATAAATGCATTCTCGTGTTTCAGTGTATGATAAATGCTATATTAGATGTGTTAAAATATGCTTGCTTGAAAACCCTAAATGATCTCAAATAATACAGAATCACATTTTGTCTCTCTGCAGTCAGCATTTCATTTTTTGTATTTCTAATTTAAAACTAGATATGAGTATCTTCACTGCAGCCCTGGCCTGTCTGTTAGCTACTAGTGTCTAGTGGCAGAGTATAATAAAAACTTGAAAGGTAGACCTTCACACTGGAAAGCACATTTATTGAAGTAGAGCAGATTCCATTTAATTTGTTTCTGACTTGATGCCTAATTCTTAGGGTTAACAGGCTTTCATGTTTGCTCCTTAGATCAGCAGTTCTGGAGCTGGTTTTGTTGCATGGCTAAACAGCAAAGCTTAAATTCAATACTAAAGCATGAAAGAGGAAAATGAGTTTGGGTGTGACGTGTGGATGACGCAGATTTCCACAACACTGTAAATGCACCATGAATGATCCACAAAGCACAGCTACCATTTAAAAGGAGACTAAAATCTCCCCGAGGTTTAGTTGAGAATGGATACAAGATCATATAGCAAGGAGAGTAACATGACAAATTTAGCTTTAGGTAGGAGGCAGGTGAAAGAAATAGAACTCCCAGTTTGAAATTAGCCAGGCCAGCAGAGATTAGTAACCTACTTTGGTGAAAACAATTTATTTATTCAACGAGCTTGCACTGTGTATCAAGAACAGCTCTCAGTACTTGGTATACAAGAGTAAATAAGATAAACTCCCTGTCCTCATGGAGCTTACATTCTAGTGGGGGAATACTTAATGGGCTCAACCAGTCAGAACCTGAGTGTGTAGAACTTTGTGACAACGTGATATTATATACTAGTCCCCCTTATCCATGGGGGATACATTCTAAGCCCCCTAGTGGATGCCTGAAACCACAGATAGTACTGGGCCCTATATGAATTATGTTATTTTTTTCTATACATATATACCTATGATAAAATTTAATTTATAAATTAGGCACAGTAAGAGATTAACAATAACAAATAATAAAATAGAACAATTATAAAAACACACTCTAATAAAAGTTATGTGAATATGGTCTCTCTTTCTCTTTCTCAAAATATCTTATTGTACGTACTCACCCATTTTCGGACCACTGGGTATCTAACCAGTAGAAAACTAAACCACTGACCATGGGCAACTAAAACCATGGAAAGTAAAACCGTGGATAGGGGAGACTACTGTATATTTCATTAATTAACTAGTCTACAGACTGGGAGAATCCCCACCGAACTTTTATTTCCATCTTTGTACTCCTCTCTATTTCCCAAATTCCCATATGAAGTTCCCTACTCTTATAATCAAAAAAAGAGCAAAGGACCCTCTCAGTAGCTGGTTCTACTGCTACCACCCTAAGGACCATTGTAGGTTGTTTTCAGCACCAAAATGAAACAAACAAACAAAAATAACATCTTCACCCTCAATTCCAGTACCTTATTCTTTGAAATGACTGTGGTCATTCTTATTGTTTCATTTTGTAATTGTACAGAGTTCCTTCTGAACATCCATCTATATTTTACAGGCAGAAAATTGCTAAAGGCATCCAAACAGCACTAACCGAGGAAAAAAAGACAAAACTCCAAAGCAACCAAATGAAAACCCGCCCTCCCTGGGGGACAGAGTACACCATTTCCACTGTATTTTCCAAGCCTACCTACAATGGACATCTATATATTGACCCAGTATTTTCCCTCCACACCCCCAGATCACCCCATGTGGTGACAGTATTGGTACAAATTAGGTTTTTCCTTTTACTTAACTGAATGCTACAAGAAACAGAATGGAACCACATGTTTTCCTTTGATTCACACCCAAACACTGCAAAACAGAGTATGCGCTTCTTCCTTCAAGCTGTGTGTGTGTGTTAAACACATGCTAACATTGGACTGAAGCACAGGCACAGTAAGTCAGTTCTGGGGAAACCACAGAAGATTTTTTCCTTCTTTTTGCTGAATCTCCACCTTCTATTTAAGCTAGGTCTTTGCAGAGATTCAAAGAATGTTTTTTTACTGTGATTCTCCAAGTCGGATGTGTCTCATCCAAATTTGGGTATACACTATTTCATGAAAGACCCCGTTCTAGAACTGGGAGTTTAACATTAGCTCTCTCCTTAGAAATGACTATCAATTTTTGATAAAGGGAATAAAAACATCCACTTTACATAATAGATTAGAGAGCACATAGAAGGCACGAAAGGAATGTTATTCCTGTATTTCTACAAATTGCTTCATTGTAAAAAGTGTTTGGTATAAATAGCATTTGAATGAAGAATTCTCCTACGATATAAACCCCAGCCCCAGCAGGAAGAGCAAACTTCTATTTGAGGCATGTGACTGAGCTCTAGTGTCACTCTGCAAGAGAACAAGTGATTTTACCAAACAGTGAGGCTTGACTCCAAAGGCTGTGTACATGTTTGTGCAGGATGTGAGCCAGTCAGAAAGGCTCTGTGTATACTGTGACATCTTAATACTGCAGAGGCCAAGCTCACAGGACTCATAGTTCATTTCACACAGTAGGAGAAATGTGTATATGTGTGTGTTTAAAAAAATCTAGACAGAACAACACTGTTCTGTGAACTCCAGCTCCACTGCCAACCACCAAGAGCTATCTTGTGCATTTGGACATAGAATTGCTAGAATTTAAAAAAAACAGCCACTGCTTTTCACTTACCACCTTCTGCGAACAAACCCTGACTAAGTCACTGTGGGTGTCCTTAAGGAAGTCACCACTCTGCTTGCTTCTGTCCTTAGGGTAGTTCAAGATTTGATCCCTGCTAGGGGACCTTTCTGTTGCTCTGGATGAGCCAGTGGTGCTGTACCCAATTGTCACGAAGCAGGTCAGCACACATAGATTCCTGAGCATATGCAGGGCAGATGCATGGAAGCATATAAAATGGAGCTATTCCAATTACCCCAGCACAACACTTCATCCTGGATTCCTTGGACAAAAAAGCAAGAATGAACATTCTTCTTCCTTCTCTGTCCCCGGTGGTTGGTGATACAGCATACTGAAGCTCACATCTTTACTTGCTCCAACCATGTCGTTCCTGGTTCCTAATCTTAGAACACAGGGTGTCTCTTGCCTTCCACCTGTCAGTGTGAGGGCTTTGGAGAATACATCCAGCTAGTGTTCCTTCCTTACGCCTCCTTCAACACAAAAATATATTTTAAACTTCAGATATTTCATATACTAATTGATAGTTCCAGTTCCTCTTTAAAAAATGAAATGGTTCAGCTCTACTGGGCCAGTGTTCCTAAGTAGCATTTGTCAACTGGAGATGAGGAGTCATTGCCATTTTTATGGAATACCCTTTAAAGCCACCCCAAGTTCTACACACTCCCTGTCACATCCCACAGCTTCTTCATCCATCTCCTTAACTGCACGACCCCTGTAGACTTTTGATTTTGTGACTTTTCTCACACAGGACTTGTATGAACAGTTTGGGGTTAAAGCTTCATATGTTATATGTGAACAGAGCTCTGGAAAATTTCCAAAGTCACAACTATTTTTATACTTAGTTTAGAAGAGCTTAGAAGTTGACTTTTACATTCCTGTCCTAAGGGAATGTATTTGCCTACACAGAAATATTTAGGGATCACAGATGCAAATATCTTTGTTATACAGCATAACACACTGAATGATTTCAACTCAATGGTTCAACTTATTTGTGCTCTTTTAAGAGCCTTCATATTGAACACAGAATTGTAATTTATGGGTGAACATTTTATTAATTTTTCTGGGAAAAGTTGAGTATCGTTCCTAAAATATGACATAACATATAATATGCATAAAAGGACACATGTTTCCTATATTTCAAATCATAATTTTATAATATTGGTATGTCATGGTTTTCTTGATTATTCTCTAATTAGGAGTCTTCACACAAATCTCTGATTACTTAGCACTTCTCTGAAGTGGGCAGTCTTTCAAGGGTGCATTTGAGTGCTTTGAATTCTGACAAGAGTATTGAGGAACACAATTGTTAATTTCTGTTTCTTACTCAAGGGCTTTGGGCTGTCTGTATCAAAATGCTTCAGAAGTTTCCTCCAGGGATTGCTTTGCCTGTTCCATTCCTCAGATAGTAAAGAATCTCTCTTTTCCCCACCCTGACAATTTTACCTAATTTTTTTCTTCCATTGCTTCAGGCCATTGCTTCAAGTTATGTCATTTTCTGAGACTATGAGTAATTCTTTCCTTTCAATTATATTGTTACCTTGAAGGTATTTATAGGCTGTGATCAAGTCCCCTAGAGTCACTGCTTTGCCAGACTTTATAAATTTAGCTCTTACCACCTCTTCTCACATGTTTTATCTTCTATCATTTGTAATATTCCTTTGTGTGTGTGTGTGTGTGAGTGTGTACACGCATGCCTGAGTGCATGCCTATCTTTGTAGCTTCTCTGATATTTCAATATCCTTCCTAAACTAGGGAGGTCAAGACAGCACATCATATCCCAAGTATTACTATGAGTATCAGATTTTAGAGAGAGAAATCAAGGAAGAGAATTACCTCGAAATTGAATTGAATTTATTTTGTGACTCAGAAAAATAGACAAAATAGTATAGAAAGCTAACAAGGCACTGTCAACATGTTTCCATATATTTTAACATACTGTTAGAATAATCCTGGAGGCTTAATGGAGAAATAATGATTTTTTCTGAGACAGAATTTTTGCTTCTATTACATACTTACACCTGTCCTTTAGGGTAAGATTTCCTATAAAAATCCAGGCTTTGAATATGGTTATGTAATAAGATGAGTTTTTTTTTCATAGTACACAAGCTCTTAAAACACATATTATTATTATTATTGTCATCATTATTATTACTGTTTCTGTTTTTGTGGTTTAAAATTAAGAAACAGAGTTAAACATTTAATTTTCGAAAGAAAAAAATGAAATTGCAATGTAAACCACCTTGGTACTAGCTTTAAGTTCCAGTCTCTGTCTTCCAGCATTGACAGTATTTTGTCAATGTGGTAAATTTAGTATAGCCTCTGGGGACACTGAAAAGAGCCAAAGCCAAGTTTCACTCACTAGTGCCACGGTTTCCAAACATTTTCAATTGTTCACACATATTAAGAAAAAATCTAACCATAAACCACTTAAAAATATGTAATACATATATGTAGTATATACATGTCATTTACATTATAAAACATACAGAAACATCAGAGTTTTTAAAAGATAAGATGAGACAAATAAATGTTAGATCGATAGATATTCCAGTATTTTTTCTCAAAACCCCGTGTGAACCAACTTTGGCACCCACTGGAGATGCCCCCCCTGCTTTGGAGACCCCTGCTGTGGTGAGATTGTCATGGTGACAGAGAGAGCCACTGTTCTCAGCTGTTCCCAGAAGGAAGCCCAACATCAGCTGTTAAATGCTGGAGAGCACCTGAGAGAATGTTGACTTCAAAGACTCACTTTAGATAGGAAGATATAGAAGCCCAGAGACTAACCTACCTAAGCGTTCAGAATTGGGTAATGAGGAAGATGGGGTAATACACCAGCTTTCTCGGAATCTAACACACACAGAAAAGACCAGGTATTCTGCTGGAGTTGAGGACCACAGGGACTGAGCTCCTGAATGATGGAGATGAAGGATGAGTCTATAACTGATAGGTTGTCTTAAAGGTGAAGTACTGTTTGACTAAGTAATCTCTGCTCTCTCATGCTCCCTTTTATTAAACTCTCTTTACGGGTTCTCTCTCTCTCTCTCTGTATTCATTCTCTCTCCCTGCCTCACACCCCAACTTAAAATTCAAAGCTTCTGATTTGATAGCAGACCTCCTTAATGAGAACAGTCTCTGGAGCCAGATTACCTGGGTTCAAATCCGATTCTGTCACTTAATAGCTCTGTGACTTTAGGCAGATTAGTCAACTTCCCAAAGCCTCTGTTTCCTCATCTGTTGAAACTGAAGAGAATAAATTTCCATATGGGTTGATGTGAACATTAAATGAGATGATACTTGTAAAGCCCTCAGCACACTGCCTGGCCCTGTCCTAAGGAACCTCTAGTTGTTAGCTGTTATTATCATTTTATCACAATTTCTCCTAAAAGCTGAAAGCATGATTCTCTGTGTCACTGCATTTCATGATGCAGCCTGCCCCTGTGCAATAAAGAGAAAGGCATTTCCCACCTGCCATATAAACACATCCGTGGAGGTCCATGTTTAGGGCCAATATTAGTCCTGAACCCCAGGACAGACTTCCACCCAGTGTCCCATATCAAACTGCATTTCCTTTCAAGATGAAAACAAGGACTCAAAACCCCCTTTAGTTGAGCAGGAACACAGACTCCATGGTTTTCTTTTCCTTCCCTTTCCCCCGGAGCATCTTCTCTGTGTGCAGGGGCTCTCTCCTGCTGGAAGTCTACCCAGCCTGCCCACAATGGCAGCAGGAGGGTTAAAGGGGTATCTGTTCATCTGTCTGCATTTTCAGCTGTGTGAGCGCCTGTGTTACAACCTTAATAGCTTCTGCACCTAACTAGCTTACCCCAACCCCTTTGAGAGTTTCCAATTTCTCCAGCTTTCAGTATCAGGGAGTGTTATTAAATGATAAGGGTTTTGCTTGCTGGCTGTATGTTGTGAGAGGCTGAGAAACAATGAGCGTTGAGACATATTAGATGGTGTGTTATCCCTGATTACGGGAACTCCATATCAGAGAGCAGATCATGTGACAGGACTGCATCTGGGACGCTGCCTCCCTTCCCCAGAGGGTTATTAATGGGCCTTCATAGCTAAAAGGACAGGTTACCATGTCCGGGAAGTGCGATAATTAAAGTTATGTCACTTATCATAAGCAGTTCCCCAGCACCCAGGGCCGGCATCTCTGTTTCATGCATGAGCTCCATGTTCCAGAGACAAAGGTAAAGTGGAATTTGTGCTGGTGACATGACCTGAAAGAGATCATCAAAACTTGTCATCCATGGGCCGGCCCGGTGGCGCACTGGATAAGTGCGCCGCTTGGGAAGCGTGGCGGCGCTCCCACCCGAGGGTTCGGATCCCACATACAGACTGGTTCCCGCTCACTGGCTGAGTGAGGCGCGGGAGCAACACCGAGGGTTGCAATCCCGTTGCCAGTCCCCGGTCCGGTACGGGTGCAACACTGAGAGTTGCGATCCGTTGCCGGACACGGAAAAAGACAAAAGACAAAAAAAAAAAAAACTTGTCATCCATGGGCATTGATTGACAATTGGTATTGAATAAAGAAAAAAGAGCTCCGTACTGAGAAGCAGAAGCCCTGAGTTTTATTCCTAGTTCTACCACCGTCGAGATGCAGGGTCTTGTTTGAGTCACTTAACTTGTGACAATCAGTTTTTTGATATGAGAAGAATGCAAACTATATATGCCCTACTTATTTCAGGAGGTTGAAACTCAAACATCACATCTTTCAAGGTTGCAGGGTGTGTAAGTGTTTTGAGGATAAAGGAGACATGAGGGTGTTTTTAGACAGGAGGGAAGGGGCCAGTACAAAGGCAGAGACTGACAATGGTGGGAGAAGAGGTAGACAAAATTGACCAAACTGGGGCAGGAGGAGGTGGGAAGGATTAGAGAAAAACAACAGTAGAGGGCTTAATCTTCATCACCCTTCATATGGAGTGAGGAAGCATGCAGGGATTGGGCAATTGCATGGAAATTCTGAGAAGGAATTTTCACATCTGCTATTCTTAAACTTCTCAGTGAAGAAAGTTTTAAGGTCATCTGCTGCAAGCAGCAGGGGCAGGAGTAGATTTAGAGACTTGAAGAAAGTATCAAACTTTTGGAATGACCTCTTTGGGGGATCCCAAAGGAAGTCAGCAAGGCATCTTTTCAATGATGTCTTGATCTCAGAGTCAAAACAACTGGGGTTTGAGCCTAGCTCTATCTTTTTTTCCTAAAATAGCCCTAAGCAGATGCCCTTCTCTTATCCCATCTACACTTTAGGGTTATAATCTGTGTCTTACAGACCAGTTATGAAAATTAAATGTGATTACAGATGTAATGTGCATAAGACCATGCTTGGTACATGACAGCTTGTCATTATTTTGGAAAAGTAGGCATGATGGGAGACAATGCATAATATAGCCAGGGTTGCTAAATGAGAGTATCTAACTTAGAAGCTGGGTTGTGTTGGCCTCTGCTTCACCAGGTTTAAGTCATATTCTTACAGATGAGTACACCCTTTCCTTTCAGAGGCTTGTCTTCAGCTCCAGTGCTCTTCATGGCTCACATTTCTCCTCTCATGCTTTCCTACCTGCTCATGGTCTCATGTTACGGACATGAGAGGAAGTGGTCTTCTGAGTACTGTGTAATGTGTTTCCTATGCTCTTGAATTGTGCCAGTGGCACATGAATCCAATCAGGTAAGCCTCAGTCCACCTTCCTCCTGGCTGAGAAGGAAAAAAAAAATATTTATGGAGCTTGCACAGGTAGACTATATAATTTAGCATTTGCATTGGCATTGAACCACCTACCATAGACACTCGGCTCTTGTCGCTCAAAGGATAGCCCAAGAATAAACATGAAGGACCTCCCTTTAGACTCCATTTTTCTAATGTCCTGTTTGGATTTCCTCCTTATTACAGTTTACATGATTAACATAGATGATCACAATTGTGAACATTCATGTAAACCTGTTGGAAGGGAGGAAGGAATTAACCCGGAAAGGAGGGAGACTATCGCAGAAGCAATTAGACACCCCTTCAAATAGCTAGTAATTTCCTTTTCATGAGAAAGCCCTGAGTACCAAAACAAATATTTTATAAGAATAAAAACATCTTTCAAACTGAGTAACTATATTCTTAGCAAAAATACTATTTATTAAGCATTGACTGAGTGCCAGGGATGTGTATATATATGAATGTGTGTGTCTGTCTTTGTTTTTGTTTTCCCCTGTAATCTCCTTAATAACCTCAAAGGTAGGAACTATTATTCTTATTTTCCAAAGCAGAATCCAAAACACAGAGAGGTTAAGTGACTTGCTAAGATTCCTGCCACTTAGGAAAAGCTGAGACAGGATTTAAAGTCTACTTGTGCCTAGAGCCAAAGCCCAGGTTATTTCTCTTTCTGGGGTTTTCTAAATGCTTGCACAATCTGCTTTGACCCACTCAGCCTCCACGTTCTTTTATTTTATGGCACATTCATGTTGTACTGGCCACTAAAGTGGAAGGTTAGATAAGATGAAACCAAGAGATTGTTTTATCAGCTTTTCCACTAATGTGCCTGAATGGTTCCTTTTTTTACTAACAAGAAAGAGAAAGAGCCAGTTGAAGTCTTTGGGGAAACCACTGCTGCTTACTTGGTAAAATCTTGAGACTTATACCGCTAGCAGAACCTCAAAATTTCACCAAACAGGTTATTAATGTGCTCTGTAAAGATACAGCTTTTCTCACCTTAAACAAGGGGGTGGTGAATCTCTCTCCAAATGCCAATTAGTATGACAGATAAATGGCAAGATTTTTCATAGAATAGGTCATTTGATGAGGGTAATCTATTTTTTTCCTAAGTAAATAGTAAATTCAGTTACAGAGTATATTCAAGTATGAAAAAGAACCTTATTTTGTTTAAATATTGCTTCTGCTAAAGTTTTTACCATTTTTATACCATTTTAAGGGTATGAATGTCTCTATTTCAGGAGACGAGCAATTGTCTGGTAGATATAAGCAATTGGCAATTATAGATTATAATACTGTGACCCAGGACAATAGTAAGTGAGCATCTCCTTGCCTTCTCATAGATGAATTTCTGCAATTTGTAAGTGCATGTACTGAACTAGAGAGGCTACGTCAGGAAGATACCACTTTATTTTTTATTTTTTTTAATTTTTTTGCTCTTGTTAAACTGGCCTGGCCAACACAGAAAGAATATCCAGAATTCTCAGCTTCCGAGTTGCTGTGTACCCAAACTCCAAAATAATCAATTAAAATTGCATTTTGAATGTTAATACTGAGAAAAATAGTTGATCAGCTAGAAAAATCACCCCGAACATAATTCTATTCATGATTAGTAAATCAAGGGAAAAAAACATTAGAATTTGTCAATAGGTCCCTATACTCCAATGCTGTCTGTCTTTTCAAAGTGATTTTGCAAAATATTCAGTTTTAGTGCTCATGTATAATTTTCTAGAATATACTTATCAATGAGACTTTCAAAAAATCTTATTGGTACTGTGAATTATGTAAAATCTCAGAAGGTTATTTCTGGTGTTTTATGGCCAGATACTCCTGACTTAATTTTATCAATCATATATTAGAAATACTGTTACATAGTCAATTATACAATGCTTCACTGAATAATCTCACGTGAATAATCTCACGTGTTCAATTTATGAGATTCATTGACTAGTAAATGCCCAAAACATGCCTAACATGAACACCAAAGTACTTTCTTTCATGAGTAAAATACCAGTGTGAGACACCTCGACGTGATAGTGAACTTGGTCAATAGTGGGGTGCCAGCAGATGACAAATGGACATTAATTCAGGTGGTGACACAGAGGTTGGCATTGTGAGGATTTTTAAATTCCAGGACTAAATGGATGATCCACTGGGAGGCAATGTCCAGACAGATCAATACCACACAAAAAGATAATTGCTTTTCTTGGTGAATCCTAAGAAAAGGTTGGGGCTTTAGGGAAATTGAGAGAGATTTCTTATTTTTTTTTCTCCTCCACAAAAAGGTAATTAATGAGTACAACAGGCAATTCAAGGCAAGAGAATAGAATCTGAAAGCTTAAACGCTGTACATTCAGAATGGATTTAGAGTTTACAGAAGGGCTTTAGCCCAGAACAGTGCCCACAGAAGTGGACAGAGCTACGGTGGTGACAGTGTCTCCTTGAGAGATACATGCTGAAATCTTCTACTGGGCAAGCACCCAAAAACATTTGAACAAATGTAGGATGCCCTCCAGCATAGCAGAGCAGATAAGAAATAGTCAAATATTTAGGGGAAAAATGTGATTGAAGTTGTCCTAAAGCTAGTTTACAAACAAAGCTTGAAATATACTCCATCACCATGAATAGGTGTGGATTTTACTCTCACTGTGCTTTCTTGGACTATAAAAAGTGGCTACTCCATCCATCAATAATATATCAAAAGATGATTTAGGATGGAAACTCGAAGCCTCTTCATTCCTTGAAATAAATTTCAGGTGGAATTTTGTTAGAGAGGGTATCATTACTAAGTTTGATATTACAAGTCAAGTGTTGACATAGGGTTTGAACAACATTTTTCACAAGGTCTATATTAATTAAAAACAATCTTGTTCTATATTGAATGACAAAGGCTGGCCATACTAGGGACAGTGTCTAAGTGTCATCATTTGCTTATTTATCCAGATCCCTCTGCCAGACTACAAGCTCCTTAAATACAGTTTTAGTCCTGTCTGTACTTGTACTTACAGTAGGTGCTCAATAAGTGTTTCTTGAATAAATGCACAGAAAGTATAATCCAATTGAAAATGTAACAAGTATGTATTAAATGTGTACGTGGTGCCTGGTATTACTTCTCTTACCAGATTTTAAGATTTGGCTATATTTGAGCCTGGAATTGTTTACCTAAAAACATAGATCATTAAAACAAATTAAAATCCTTTCTTTACAACATCAAGAGATTTGTGTCCTGACATAAAAAATGATCACTCTCTTCCCCTAATGGATTCTATCATCTTCCTTAACCTCCTATTTCATATGAGAAATGGCTACATTTCAGGAACTCTGGGGAAACTATTTATGTTACGTCAAAGTTTCAAATAATTTCCCAGAAACTTGAAAACTAGTTAGATAGGGAGAGCAAGAGAGGTGAAAAGTGGGTAGCAGTTTTATTAGACATGGTCATCCTCCAAAGCCATCTTTCTTAGATGACTTGCAAAATACATCATTAAGATGTGTCTTTTATGTACGGAACCGAAAAGGGTAATATTTGAAAGATATAGACAGAGAAAAAGAAACCATTTAGAAACAAACAAACAAACAAAAACCAGGAATTGAAGTTGTCCCTTTAGTGGGAGGACAGTTTATATATGTAGTCTGAAATATACTTCACCCACAAATATTTTTTTTAATTTTTTGAAATAATTTTTGACTTACAGAAAAGTTGTTGAGATTACTAGAGTTCCTTTATGTCCTTTATTCAGCTTCTCTTAATGTTAAAATATTACATAACCATGGCTCATTTTTTGAAACTATAAAATTAACATTTGTGCAAAACTATTAACTTCAGGCTTTACTCCAATTTTCCCAGTTTTTTCATTAATATTCTTTTTGTCTTCCAGGATCCAACCCGAGATACCACATTTTATGTAGTCTTTATGTGTCCTTAGTCTCCTCCAATCTGTGAAAGTACACAAATACTTTTTATTGAAAACATTATCTAAAAGTACATTTGTTAAATCAATACCATCCTTCCCACCTTCCCTTTCTCCATTGAACTTGAATATCCATCCCTTCCTCAACTATTCATTCTAATTTATGCATTGAATATTTTTTCATTGCACATGACTATGAGTATATTGATGTGGTCACATGTGGGGGACATGTATTATTCTCAAATCCACAAAGTATTTAAAACACACTTCTGGGTTCCCCAGACTACTCTCTCATTAATCATAAGAACATAGTGAGGGGTGAAGGGTGGTGTTTGAAAATACAGACTCCAGAGCCTGACTGCCTGGATTTGAATCCCAGCTCTAATTGTACAACATTAGGCAAGTCACTTAATCTCTCTGTACCTTAGTTTCTGCCTTTGTAAAATGGGGGTCATGAAAGATTAAAATAAATAAACATATACAAAGTACTTATAACAGCAATTGGCACATGGTAAGTGCTATATATAAGCTCTTATTATGACTATTCATAAAACAAATAAATGAAGGAAATCATTTATCATCATAGGATAATAGAACAATTACTGGATTCTGCATCTTGGCTTTGTGCTTGCTAGATAGCAGGTTCTTTGTATTCTGTAATATAGAGATGATGCTACTTGCTTTCCGTTTTTCAAGAAGTTACTTTAAGGATCAGGTGAGATAAGGCTTGAGAAAAGGTGTAGTAAAATGTCAAATGCAAGCCTAAATGATGATGTTGATGTGCCGTAGGGTGGGGCTAGAACAGGAAGGTCTGGGAAGGCTTAATCATGTGGCCTAGTCCTGAGGGTGGCAGAGGATATGTAGGTGTATGGGAATTGTGTCTGTTGGTCATAAGCAATGGACAGTTCACGTATATGTTCCTCTGGTCAACCAACCAGTGTGGGTATGGACGACAAGGCTACCTGGAAAAAAGAATAATGCAGGTGTTACCCCATTACAGACTCACTGGAAAATGTTTCGGACACTTCTGTTGACACTGATAGGGGTCAGATATAAGGAGATAGGGTGGGCTTGGGAATCTGGTGATTTAGCTGTTAATCTGAACTCCTCATTTCCACATTAGCATTGTTTATGTCAGCCATGACTCCAAAGAACTTTCAAAAGAAACTGTGCTTTCCTTTGGCTCTAAATGGCATCCCCCTGTCTGGGGCTTATTATTTTAAGACTCTGCAGTCTGGCAAGGTAGCCACAGGCTGCTCCTGAGGACAGAGGCCTGGCTGTATAGCATGTGCTCAGGCTGCCAAGGCTGGGCTTGCCGTTGATTTTCTGTTTCTTTACCAAGCAACTGAGATTCCTCCCACTAAAAAAAAAGCAGCACCATCTCTGCTTGATAGAGGATTGTGCTGCAAAACAACAGAATAGGCACAACTTGCTTTATCCCTTATGAACAGGGATGTTCCTCCTGGTTATAAACAAGTCAGAGTTCTGAACTCAGTTTCTCAATGCAGGAGCAGGCAGATGGGGCAGCTGCAATCAGGGTCCCTCCCTCCCTCCCGTCCTTCCTTCCTTCCTTCCTTCCTTCCTTCCTTCCTTCCTTCCTTCCTTCCTTCCTTCCTTCCTTCCTTCCTTCCTTCCTT
>NW_007731242.1:181222-184794 GCF_000696425.1 Galeopterus variegatus | reverse complement strand
TCCCTCCTTCCTTCTCTCCTTTCTTGCTTCCTTTCTTTCTCTCTTTTTCTTTCTTTCTTGAAAACTCCACATTTTCTAGCAGTCCCAAATTCTAATTATATAATAATTAGGGGCTTTCGAAATACTCCTCACCCCTGTTAAAATATATAAATTAAGGGGTAAATCATATGAATAATGGCTAACATTTATTGAGTGCTTATTACATATCAGGCACTGTTCTAAGCATTTGACATTTAGTCCTTAAAGCCCTGTGAAGTAGAACTGATTATTAATAACATTTTACAGAGGAGAAAACAAACAGTTTCTTATTTGAAAACACATAAGAACGTTACCCAAAGTTGCACAGCTTAGCAATTCAGAATACTCTTCCAAAAGCTTTTCTGTTCAGATAATAGTATTTCTGATGATTAAGATAACTTATAAAAACTTTTACAGTGATGGTGTTATTCCATCCCTTCCCCAAATTAAATTAGTATGTGGAAATAGAGCCGTAAACAGTGATCACAGTTGATGGTACCTATTTTATCTTTGAATGATGTCATCTCCATTAATTAATAAAATACTGAAATGGAAGAAATTAACTGTGAATTAAAATTTAAATGCGTGAAGAAAAACATTGAACAAAGCTGGGGTTTTGTTACCTTGCACATACTTGGGATTTAAGAGATGAAAGGAATGATGTCCATAATCTGGTGGTCTGGAAGGAAGAGTGTTGTTTTTGTTAGACTAATTGACAGAATTTCCTTCTGGAAAAAAAAAAAAAAGGAAAAGAAAAAGAAAAAAGGTCTGATAATCATTCCCCTTAAAGGCCTAATTTGATTTTATGTATCACAGGCACGTGAGCATTGCTGAATCCTTGGTCCTCCAGTTTCTAGTACAGTAAACAGTTATCTGATTTGATCAAGGGATCACGTATTCTAAAAAATCTGACTTCTGTTGAAAAGAGATTCCCCATGGATAACATCAGGGATTATATATTTTCAAAGACCAAGAGTACAGCGAAATAAATACTTTCAGCTAGATAGAACACAGTACAGTCATTCTTGGAGATTCAGGAGGATTTTGCCTCAGGGCTGTCATTATGAACATCAGTGATCATTGTGAAAATTTGGGAAAGTGCTAGTGAATGGAAAGCCCCAATTACAGAACACAGGATAAAACAGCCTTCGCTGTAATCATGCTGTGTTTAGATTGATGGGCCTAATGAGCAGTGTTCCTTAATCTAAATGTTGATTTTGGAGTGAGTTAAAATTAGAGGTAAAACTGTTAGTAAATCTGTTTACTGGATTGACTGTGTGGCTCCAAGTGGAATTCAGATTAGTTCAACTAGCATTTCTCAAGTACCAAACCCTGGTCAGGCCCTGGGCTAGGTTCTAGAGAGCCAAAAGCAGATGAACCCCTCAAGGTGTTACAGCCCAGTGTGGGAGAGAAAGTTTTAATGATAATAATATGGTAGTAATAAGAGTAACTGATATTAATTGAGCCTTCGCCAGGTGCCACACACTATTATGAACACCTTGCATGTACTAATCCCATGACTTAATCACCACCAAGTGGGGACTGTACTGTAGAATAGAAAACAGGCCTAGAAGGTTTAAGTTATCCTAGGTCAGAGACGTGGTGAGTAGCAGAGCAGGGCTTTACCCCAGATAGTCTGAGTCTGGAACTTGAGCCCTTAATTCTCTGCTTAGTGTCCCAGAGAAGGTTTCAATATAAATATGGCTAATTTAAAATGGAGTGTGCTGGGACCAGCAAGATGTACAATCACCCAGGTGTGCCAGTGATGCTGGAGGTTCCGAGCCAGAGCATCAACAAGATTGTTCTGATTCTTTAGCTCATGCCACTCTGATCATCCTGGCCTCTTTGCTGTTCTTCAAGCAGGTCAACCCTGTTCCTTTCTCAGGGCTTTTGCACTCATTACGATGATCTGGACAGCTCTCCCAGATATCCACTTATGGCTCTTTCACTCAATCCTTTTCCACCTCTCTCCAAATGTTACCTTACTAAGTAAGGAAGACTTCCCTAACTCATCAGTCTTCCTAGCCCTTTTTCCCCACGTCTTTGCAATTTCTACTTCTTAGCCCGCTTTACTTTTCTCCACAGATGTTAACATCATCTGACATACTATATATTTACTGGATTTTTTGTTGTATTTATTACTTATTTATTTATTTAATCTGCCATCTCACCCTAGAACTTAAGTTTCAAGGAGTTAGTGACTTTCTTTATATTGTTTATCACTGAATTTCCAGTATCTAGAATGGTGCCTGATACACTGGGGTTCAATATATATTTTTTGATTTAATTAATTAAAAAGACAGGAAGAAAATATGCCAAAATATTAAAATGGGTATATATGAGTATTGGAATTATGATATTTTTTAGAAAAAAATATACATTTACCAAGTTTCCTATGATGAGCATGTTACTTTTTTTTTTTTTTTAAATCAGGAAAATGGCTAAAGATAGGCTAAAGTTAAAACATCAATCACTAACTCATCTCAGAAATCTACTTTTTCTGAGTCATGGTTGACTTCTTCTGTGTTATTATTTTAGGTTAGGTTTTTATACACAGTGAGATGCTGTTCCCTGCTGACTTTAGGTTTAGATTGCCAGCCCTGTCCATGCACCGAAGTGCAAGATTCACATATGGAATCTATGTGAATAGCTTATACCTGGATACCTGGATACCTGGATACCTCTGTCTCATACCTCTTATCACTTTTCAGTAAGTCTGTAATTTTCTTGTTCATATGTTTACGGCTAAAGATAGGCTAAAGTTAAAACATCAATCACTAACTCATCTCAGAAATCTACTTTTTCTGAGTCATGGTTGACTTCTTCTGTGTTATTATTTTAGGTTAGGTTTTTATACACAGTGAGATGCTGTTCCCTGCTGACTTTAGGCTTAGATTGCCAGCCCTGTCCATGCACCGAAGTGCAAGATTCACATATGGAATCTATGTGAATAGCTTATCCCTGGATACCTGGATACCTGGATACCTCTGTCTCATACCTCTTATCACTTTTCAGTATAGTCTGTAATTTTCTTGTTCATATGTTTACATGTTTAATGTCTGCCTCACCATTGAATGAAAGCACCAGGAGGAAAGGGAATGTGACAGTCTAAATCACTGCTGTAACCTTGCCTGCCTCAATGTAGATTTATAAATAAATATTCTCTGAATGAAGAAATAAAGGATTGAAAGAATGAATGTTCTTGTGACTTGGAGCTAGAGATGATAACCAGTGTGGTTCTCATTGTCTCTCTCCCATCACACCAGCTTCCTAAACTAGGGGACAAATATCAAAAGAAAACATTGCTTCTAGGAACAAGGTATCATTCATTTGTTCATTCATTCATTCATCATTCTTCACTCATCAGGCATTTATTGAGGACATTCTCTATACAGGTCCCCTGTGTTTGTTTTTCTGGCAGTTATCTTAGCTGTGTATGGGGTGGGGGGCGGTCAGGAAAGTAAACAACTAACGCAGTGCAAAATGTGGGGGTTTTTTAGTAGAGGTTATGTATCTAGACTTGTGTGCTTATTGTTTTGAGAATACAAAGAAAG
>NW_007731242.1:161940-181212 GCF_000696425.1 Galeopterus variegatus | reverse complement strand
TCCCCCGTCCCTCCTTCCTTCTCTCCTTTCTTGCTTCCTTTCTTTCTCTCTTTTTCTTTCTTTCTTGAAAACTCCACATTTTCTAGCAGTCCCAAATTCTAATTATATAATAATTAGGGGCTTTCGAAATACTCCTCACCCCTGTTAAAATATATAAATTAAGGGGTAAATCATATGAATAATGGCTAACATTTATTGAGTGCTTATTACATATCAGGCACTGTTCTAAGCATTTGACATTTAGTCCTTAAAGCCCTGTGAAGTAGAACTGATTATTAATAACATTTTACAGAGGAGAAAACAAACAGTTTCTTATTTGAAAACACATAAGAACGTTACCCAAAGTTGCACAGCTTAGCAATTCAGAATACTCTTCCAAAAGCTTTTCTGTTCAGATAATAGTATTTCTGATGATTAAGATAACTTATAAAAACTTTTACAGTGATGGTGTTATTCCATCCCTTCCCCAAATTAAATTAGTATGTGGAAATAGAGCCGTAAACAGTGATCACAGTTGATGGTACCTATTTTATCTTTGAATGATGTCATCTCCATTAATTAATAAAATACTGAAATGGAAGAAATTAACTGTGAATTAAAATTTAAATGCGTGAAGAAAAACATTGAACAAAGCTGGGGTTTTGTTACCTTGCACATACTTGGGATTTAAGAGATGAAAGGAATGATGTCCATAATCTGGTGGTCTGGAAGGAAGAGTGTTGTTTTTGTTAGACTAATTGACAGAATTTCCTTCTGGAAAAAAAAAAAAAAGGAAAAGAAAAAGAAAAAAGGTCTGATAATCATTCCCCTTAAAGGCCTAATTTGATTTTATGTATCACAGGCACGTGAGCATTGCTGAATCCTTGGTCCTCCAGTTTCTAGTACAGTAAACAGTTATCTGATTTGATCAAGGGATCACGTATTCTAAAAAATCTGACTTCTGTTGAAAAGAGATTCCCCATGGATAACATCAGGGATTATATATTTTCAAAGACCAAGAGTACAGCGAAATAAATACTTTCAGCTAGATAGAACACAGTACAGTCATTCTTGGAGATTCAGGAGGATTTTGCCTCAGGGCTGTCATTATGAACATCAGTGATCATTGTGAAAATTTGGGAAAGTGCTAGTGAATGGAAAGCCCCAATTACAGAACACAGGATAAAACAGCCTTCGCTGTAATCATGCTGTGTTTAGATTGATGGGCCTAATGAGCAGTGTTCCTTAATCTAAATGTTGATTTTGGAGTGAGTTAAAATTAGAGGTAAAACTGTTAGTAAATCTGTTTACTGGATTGACTGTGTGGCTCCAAGTGGAATTCAGATTAGTTCAACTAGCATTTCTCAAGTACCAAACCCTGGTCAGGCCCTGGGCTAGGTTCTAGAGAGCCAAAAGCAGATGAACCCCTCAAGGTGTTACAGCCCAGTGTGGGAGAGAAAGTTTTAATGATAATAATATGGTAGTAATAAGAGTAACTGATATTAATTGAGCCTTCGCCAGGTGCCACACACTATTATGAACACCTTGCATGTACTAATCCCATGACTTAATCACCACCAAGTGGGGACTGTACTGTAGAATAGAAAACAGGCCTAGAAGGTTTAAGTTATCCTAGGTCAGAGACGTGGTGAGTAGCAGAGCAGGGCTTTACCCCAGATAGTCTGAGTCTGGAACTTGAGCCCTTAATTCTCTGCTTAGTGTCCCAGAGAAGGTTTCAATATAAATATGGCTAATTTAAAATGGAGTGTGCTGGGACCAGCAAGATGTACAATCACCCAGGTGTGCCAGTGATGCTGGAGGTTCCGAGCCAGAGCATCAACAAGATTGTTCTGATTCTTTAGCTCATGCCACTCTGATCATCCTGGCCTCTTTGCTGTTCTTCAAGCAGGTCAACCCTGTTCCTTTCTCAGGGCTTTTGCACTCATTACGATGATCTGGACAGCTCTCCCAGATATCCACTTATGGCTCTTTCACTCAATCCTTTTCCACCTCTCTCCAAATGTTACCTTACTAAGTAAGGAAGACTTCCCTAACTCATCAGTCTTCCTAGCCCTTTTTCCCCACGTCTTTGCAATTTCTACTTCTTAGCCCGCTTTACTTTTCTCCACAGATGTTAACATCATCTGACATACTATATATTTACTGGATTTTTTGTTGTATTTATTACTTATTTATTTATTTAATCTGCCATCTCACCCTAGAACTTAAGTTTCAAGGAGTTAGTGACTTTCTTTATATTGTTTATCACTGAATTTCCAGTATCTAGAATGGTGCCTGATACACTGGGGTTCAATATATATTTTTTGATTTAATTAATTAAAAAGACAGGAAGAAAATATGCCAAAATATTAAAATGGGTATATATGAGTATTGGAATTATGATATTTTTTAGAAAAAAATATACATTTACCAAGTTTCCTATGATGAGCATGTTACTTTTTTTTTTTTTTTAAATCAGGAAAATGGCTAAAGATAGGCTAAAGTTAAAACATCAATCACTAACTCATCTCAGAAATCTACTTTTTCTGAGTCATGGTTGACTTCTTCTGTGTTATTATTTTAGGTTAGGTTTTTATACACAGTGAGATGCTGTTCCCTGCTGACTTTAGGCTTAGATTGCCAGCCCTGTCCATGCACCGAAGTGCAAGATTCACATATGGAATCTATGTGAATAGCTTATCCCTGGATACCTGGATACCTGGATACCTCTGTCTCATACCTCTTATCACTTTTCAGTATAGTCTGTAATTTTCTTGTTCATATGTTTACATGTTTAATGTCTGCCTCACCATTGAATGAAAGCACCAGGAGGAAAGGGAATGTGACAGTCTAAATCACTGCTGTAACCTTGCCTGCCTCAATGTAGATTTATAAATAAATAGTCTCTGAATGAAGAAATAAAGGATTGAAAGAATGAATGTTCTTGTGACTTGGAGCTAGAGATGATAACCAGTGTGGTTCTCATTGTCTCTCTCCCATCACACCAGCTTCCTAAACTAGGGGACAAATATCAAAAGAAAACATTGCTTCTAGGAACAAGGTATCATTCATTTGTTCATTCATTCATTCATCATTCTTCACTCATCAGGCATTTATTGAGGACATTCTCTATACAGGTCCCCTGTGTTTGTTTTTCTGGCAGTTATCTTAGCTGTGTATGGGGTGGGGGGCGGTCAGGAAAGTAAACAACTAACGCAGTGCAAAATGTGGGGGTTTTTTAGTAGAGGTTATGTATCTAGACTTGTGTGCTTATTGTTTTGAGAATACAAAGAAAGGTGCTCCTGTTTCTGTTTACTGTAACGTTAGCTTGCAGAAATTTATCTTTACATTATTACAGATAGATTTCTCTTCTGGTCAGTTTTCCTAAATATGAGTTTTAATAGATATGAGATCTGGAGTGGAGAAAAAGGAGGAAAAAATCCCCACAGGAGTCTATAGAGACTAATGACCAATGACCCAAATAAAACAAATACCATTTGACATGAGACATGGGCTTCTGATAATCTGCAGTCTTCTTCATTTTGAGTAAGGGTTGTTGAAATGGACAGGGCTAGCTATTGTTTAATTGGGGAATGATTCATACTTTTTGCTAGCCCAAGAGATAAAAAGCAAAATTAGTTACCATTCCAAAAAGAAAAAAAATTGTAAAGACCAGTTAAAATTATTGACTTCATGTATCACTTGACAATTACAGGAAGCATTAGTGCACCCTCTCCATAGGTGATTAGAATAATTGCTGTCCTTTCATCTTTCCCATCTAACAACACTCTTCCAGTGCCTCCCTCTTCCCTTTGTGTCTTACCATGCTGCATGTATCTGCTGTGCTAAGAGAACATCAAGGCTCAGCATAATTGGGCCATTTCCCTGTCATACTGCTTTGCTGCTAAATCTGCCTCCTCTGTGGGTTGCAATAAGGTCAATCAGATGCAGTCAAATGGCAGAGAAGATATTAAAAATACGTATATCCTAGAACTAAATATACACCATCTTCGAACTTCAGTTACAAACAGAAACTTCTCTTAATATTACCTTAGATAAAGCCATTGACAGTTTTCCTATATCTGTTGGCAATCACTATATCTTTGGCAACTATTAGCAGCATGACTGATACATGAGTTATATTGGCCTTCCTCCCCCGCTTTTTTCCCGTAAGTAGTAAGAGATAAGATTTCTGCTAACACAGTGTTTCTCATAGTAGCCTGATCATCGGCCTCAACTGTGGCACTTGATAAAGCATGTCCCAGACCTACTAAATGAAAGGTTTCAACAGTCCTGGTGATTTATATATTTAACAAGCACTCTAGGTGATCTGATTATCAGGCAAAGTCTGGAGAACCTGGTACTAATAATATTCAATTGTTTGAGTGTTTGTATGATGCCTTCTGTATTAAAGTAAGGCCTAAGTCTCTTTCTTTGATTATATTTTAATCACTATAGTATACTATGAGAAAAGGAGCCCTACAAGGGGTATTCTATGATACACATCTCTTTCTGTTTTTATTATTAAGCTGGTGCTTTTGGCCACCCATGCATCCTCTCCTTTGTGGATGTTATGACAATGTCTGTTGGCCTCATGACATTTGTCAACAAAGCCGCCTCACCAGTTAAGCTCAAGCAGCCTTACTTCTGAAGCATTGACATGTTTCACTTGGTGAAGCCCACTTTGATAGAAGCTATGGGTTAGAAAAAGTAACAGGTTTCTAAAATATTACAGATGGAAGGGCCATTGGAGGTCATCCATCACAGCTTGATAGCTGTAAAAATAAAGGAGCAGAGGTCCTCGAGGGACTTGTCAAAGTCAAATGGTCAATTAGAGGGAGAGTTAGCACTGCATCTCCTGATTCCAAGCCTCGTAATCTCTCTGTGACACCATTCCCTGACTCCTACAACCAAACAGCTTCCTCTTGGAGTCTCACTTGCCTTTTCAGGGGGAAAAAAAAAAAGCATACTAGACTAGGTCAGCAACTCTGAAACTGTGTTCTCTAAGACCCTGGGTTCAGTTGAAATGCTGGGAAGGCCACCGTGATGGGGTGGGTGTTGGAGAGGAAGGACAGACCAAGAATGTGGGGCTCAGAATTCCCCTAGTTCTAATTTTATCTGATTGGTATATTAAAATTGCATTAAGAATTTGTTTGGGAAAAAGAATTCTGTTACTTTAAAAAAAAAAGTGTAAAGGCACAGGACTAGATGGTAATCTTCAAGTACATATTTGATTCTATTTTTATTTGTTTTTGTATTAAAACATAACTGATTGCACATAACTATGGGGTTTAGTGTTGAATATCAATATCTGTGTGCAACACATGATCCTCAAATCAGAATCATTACTTTACTTATCATTACATAATGTTATCATTTTTTGATTCTACTATTTGAGGATTCTGAGAAAAGAGGTCTGTGAAAGCAAATATATTGTCTTTCTTCTTTGTGATTCCCCATAAGATCTTGTATATTCAGTGAATTCTATTCATTGACTGGCTCCAAGTGTGGCTTGGTAAACTCAAGGAACTGGTACTGTGAAAGTGAGGGAACAGTGGAAAGGGAAGCTCTTTGGAGGCAGGCTATGTTTTATAATCCTCTTTAAAAGACTAAAATGTTCACAGTATTCTCCTAAAATGAAAAGGTGACATTGTTCCTTAGGCAGTAGTATTATGCATGCTGTCCTCTGCTTTCCTAACAAGTTCAGAGAGAGAGCAGACCCTCAGAGGGAAGTACCCTTTCTCTTATTTGAACCTACTAGCATTTAGGGAGACTTTGACACACTTCTTCAGGGTTCTGAGAATAGTTATAATGCTAAGAAGGATGTCTTTATTCTTAAGTAAGGAAACACAAGAGAAACTGGGAGCAGCTCTCTCTCTCTCTCTCTCTCTCTCTCTCTCTCTCTCTCTCTCTCTCTCTCTATTTTATGCAGTTGTCCTGAGTTCTATTTGGTCAAGATTCAAGTGGAAAAGATTTCAGTCTGTGTTTGCCTTCTTTCTCCTAATTTTGGTTTTCACCATTTTACCCACAAAAAGACTGGGCCTTTGTTTCCCTTCCCCATTACAATAGCCATCCTGGTTCTCGAACTTTCTCTGCTCACTGCCAACATCCTTCTCACCTTCCTTTGCTCAGGTCCCTTCACTACAGGTCTCACATGCTCATTCCTCCTTTGTCATCAGGTTTTAGCCTGACTGGCTTATGGTAGAAAAGCATGAACCAGGTGGGAGCAGCTAAGTAAGCTGAACAGAGCCATTTCCTTCCTTGTTAGACATCAGCAGTGTCAAAAGAGCCTTTGCAGCCAAGTGACATGACATTTGGGGGTTACAGCAGCTGGACCATTTGCTTAAGTTTGCTTCTTTGAAGCCACGGTTGTTTAAAGTCCAAGTGATTTGGTTATCACTTGACACTGCATGCATTTCTTTTATAATGTGTGATAGTTACTCATCTCTCTCTGGCTTTTTTCCTCTATGTTTCATCATATCCAGTTTAATTTTTCCCCACTGTTGCCTTTTGTTTTGTGTATCTTGTTTCTGGTTATACATGGGAGGGAGATGAGTTTCCGAAGGTAATAGAGCCCAGTTTGCCTGTAAATTAAATGGTAATACCATTTGGAAACAAATCTTAAAACCTCATTGGAACAACATAAATAGAATTTACATGGATACTTGAAGCAAATCCAGTTCTCTGGGCTCAACTTTCTCCATTCTCCCCCACCTATTCTAATCTCCATGTACAGTGACCTCATTACCAGGTGAGCCAACTAAACTGTTCACACCTTTCTGCCTCTGCACATACTATTCCTTGGCCAGGAATGCCCTTTCCTTTCTCCTTCACCTGGCAAATTTAGGCTAGTTCTTCAATGCCTAATAGAAATGTCATCTGTTCTGATAGGCCCTCCCAGAGGGCCATGAGCAAAGTCAGATGTTCTGCCTTCTGTTCTCCCATCGTACTTTACCGGTATCCCTATGGCAGCTTCCTGCCACCGCAGCCCACTCAGTTGGGAGATCTTCAAGAGGTGAACAAAGTTTTATTCCTCTTTGAATTCCCAGTGTCTCACAGACTGCCTGGAACTTACAACACACTCAGTGTGGCTGAATGAAATGATGAATCAATCAGTCATCCTACTCTCCGATGCCTGAAACTTCTCAAGGCAACTGTGCTCTCTTTTGCTCCCCCTTTTTCTACTTTTTATACAATCTGAGAAAAAAAAAAGAAATTTTTTGTTTTATAGTCATGTATACTTGCATGTTTTTCTCTATTTTCATTCATTTTGTGAATATGAAGCTACTATGGGTTTAAATGAAAGGATTGGATGGGCTGAGCTTAAAAGTGGTCCACATTAATTCAATCTGCGTTGCTCAAGCTACATGGACACCACTAACTTCACTGGAGGCTGGGAAATGTAGTCTAGAGTATGCCCAGGAATAACAAGTCATGATTATACTAAAGAACTAGATGTCTGTTACAAATTTCCTTGCACAGCTTTCAACATCATTTCTGTTTGTATTTTGTTTTCTAATAGGTTCTAAATGCTCTCTGGGCAGATATTTTATATTACTTTCTTATGCCCCACAGCATATAATATAGAGGTATGGGTAGATTAGGCACCGGGTATGTGTATTAGTTTTCTATTGGTATGTAACAAATGGCCACAAAGTTAGTGGCATAAAACAACACAAGTTTATTATCTCACAGTTTCTATAGGTCAGAAGCCTGGGCATAGTATGGCTAGGTCCTCTGTAAGGCTGCAATCAAGTTTTCAGTGAAGATTGTCTTCTCATTTGGAGACTCAGCTGGGGAAGGGTTTTCTTCCAATCTAACTCAGTTTGTTGGCAGATTTAATTTCCCTGTGGTCTATAGGTCAGAAGCCTGGGCATAGTATGGCTAGGTCCTCTGTAAGGCTGCAATCAAGTTTGCAGTCAAGATTGTCTTCTCATTTGGAGACTCAGCTGGGGAAGGGTTTTCTTCCAATCTAACTCAGTTTGTTGGCAGATTTAATTTCCCTGTGACAGCTTGGTTCTTTGAAAAAGCAAGAATTCGTGGCAGCTTGCTTCTTCAAAGTCAGCAATAGAAATGCTAATAAATTAGGTCTCCTGGCAAGATAGAGTCTTATATAATATAAGATAATCACAGGAATGACATTCCAACACCTTTGTAATATTGGTTATAAGCAAGGTTCAGGTCCCATTCTCACTCAAGGGAAGAGGATTATACAAGAGAGTGAATATGAAAAAGCAGGATCACTGGAGCCTGTCCACCATAGTAAATGACTGAAAAAGTAGGGCTGTTCCAGTGAGCCACCACTTTTTCTGAGCATATCTCTTTACACAAATCTGTAGAGAGTTATCAAAGAGCTCAGAAGAAACCTGTTCCTTATTGGCCAAAAGCTAGTAATGATGCTAGCAAAACAAGCACTCAGGGCTACAAGTGTATTTGGTAAACATCACAAATATCAGCCTTAATTCACATGATCATCTTTAGAACTGGGTCCAGAAATAAGATTAGACCATCGTGAACCTGTTACAACAAACAAGTCTCATTCCCATAAGACCCTAAGGTTCTCATTATATGGCATTTTTGGATTATCATTTCTAATCTTTGTCTTTTCTTGGTTCCCTTTCTATTTACTTCTCTACCTAACTTAAATGTTATTGAATTTTTTTTCTTAGTCTTCCTGTTTGACTTCTTTTTTTTTTTTTTTTTGTAGTTCCAGTTGTCCTTTAAGACAACCCATATCATTTTGTTTTGAAGAAGATCTAAGGCAATATTTAATTTGCTTTGGAAGGGGTGTCAACCACATCCTCATTTCTAAACTTCTTCTCCCACCAGTGAGATCTCCTGAGAGGAGAAAGTATTAGAAAATCTAAGCTATTTATTTATATGTCAGTTATGGAAAGAGCTTCTTTTCTGCCTATTCTGACTCCTGTCTTTGAAACTCCAGTAGTGACTTTTTGTGGTTATTTCTTCCAGGGACATCTATGACATAGTCCCACAGATATAAAGGTTTAGTGCATCAAAATGAAACATATAACAGCTCTCATAGAGAAAGTCACATTTCTAAAAAGGCAAACCAAATTCTGAAGATATTTTCTGGCTCTGTGAACAGCTAAAAATACAAGGATAATCATTCCTACAGTCCTGGACTTTTAACACCAAAGCTAACCTGGAAGGAAAAATGACACTGAGCTACAGGAAGAGAAGACTAGAACAGACTTCAGTGGAATCAGTCTCTTTTCAAGGCATTCGTTCCTAGATTAGCCCATCTATCTATAAGTTTTATTTAATTCTTACTATTTGGCATGACTTAAAATGAGTGAGTTGGTAAAAGATACATAGGAACTCTCTGGACTATTTTGCAACTTCGATGTGTCTAAAATTATTTAAAAATAAAAGATAAAACAAAATAAACAAATCGAATTAGTGAGTTGGGAAGTAGTTTCCCTTGCAAGTGGAGGCCAACTTGTTTTCAGATACAAATGCCTATTCTTTGTTTAATAAAATACAGGAAGAAAAAAAAAATAGAGAGATCAAGATTTCCAACTGCTGTAGACCTTGAGTCGGCAGGGCCTGTCCAGGTGTTATCTAACTGCACATTGCCTGTCACTTTTCAATAATCTTTGCTGGCCCTGCCTCAGTCAAAGCCCAGACCATGCCCCAGGAGTGCTCTGCATCATTGGATTTGCAGATTATGTCTTTGTTTGGCGGTAAAAAGCCACTCCCAGCTTGACTACTACACTCTGTTCTTCATTTCCTAAAGACAGGAATGGGCAGGCATACAAATAAAAGTATACAGAGTAGAAAATGAACCACCCTTCTGCATCCTTGCAAGTTTCGTGATGTCCTGTTGGGATGCCTGGACCCATGCACATTCACCTTGATTCTGATTCAGAGATTCTCCTTTATCTTCTTTATTACAGTACTGGGGTGAGCAAATACTTTATCATCAGCATGTTTGAGAGAGTAATTAAGAGCCCTGGATTTGAAGTCAAATGCACTTGGGCTTTGTTTTGAGCTGTATCACCTACGAACTGCATGACTTTGAACAAATTTCAGAAGCTCTCCACTGTCCAGTTTCTTAATCTCTTACATGAAACTAATTCTACTTAATCCATATGGCTGCCAAAACGAGTTAATGAAATAATGTACATAAAATATTTAACACTGTGCTTGGCACCTAGTGTGCTTTCAGTAAATGATAGCTATTTTCATAGCTATTGTTGCTCTTATACTTTCCAGCATCCTATGACTTCCAGTGAGTACAGCCCTATGGCTATTTGGAATTAATTTTTTTAGAACTGAATCCTATCAGTTTCTTTATAAAATAATAACCCTTTTTTTTAGAAAACATACTCACGACTATTTGTCAATTCAGTCAAAAGGGATGAGGAAAAATTCAGAGTTCAGGTTTATTCCCAGCTCAGTGTTCTGACCATTAAATCCATTGCTTGCTTGATTAAGTTTTGAGAGAACTGAATTCCTTTTCTGAAGAGATGTTCTAAAATCAAAGATAGGACCAAGATTAAGTCTCATTGCTACTCAATCAATGAACTGAAACTTGGGGAAAGCCAAACAGAAAAACAATGCCCTCCAAAAAGAGAAAAAGAAGAAGAGATCCATGGTAAGGCCATTCTCCGCAGTCCACTCAGGATTCTGCAGTGGTTTTCAACCAGCCTGTGCCTGTCATTGAGTGCGCCATGCTCAGAAGTGTAGGGGACACCTACCCACAACACGGTCCTTGGGGAATTGTAGATCCTGTTTTAGGGACCAAACCAAAACACATGCCAGGACAAAACATGTGAGTGTAAACCAAGAGCTCTTTTCCATCTGCCAAAGATGATTTTGAATGTTTTTGTCTAAGAGAATCAAAGTTACATGGTAGCACTGGTAAAAAGGTCTCCATAGGAAGGGGATCTAGGAAGGGATAATTGGGATTAGTTGAATTTGAGGCAATGGCTGAAAAATCAAGTGGAAATACGATGTACACTGCTGGAATCAGGCACTTAAGTGAGAGGTCAGGCAGGCATACATGTAGGAATCAGGTACAGCTGAAATCAGGGGAGTTGGCAGGCTCATGAAGAGTGTACAGGGCATCCTAAGGAATCACAAACAGCTGGGGGAGATTTGCCAGCAAGATCACAAGAAGACAACACCTCACTGCACTCCTGCATGAAATGTCATTTGTGCTGTTCACATTAACTGGGAAACTGAAGGCCAGACAGGAAGACAGGCCTGGCCAGAAGTCAGCATTAGGATTGAGAAATAAACAAAATGACTTTTTCTTTTCTTTTGCCAGTTAGAACTATCTAGAACTAACTAGAAGGGTGACTTGAGAGATGCTTCAATCTTTGAAATACCCCAAAGTCTGTCTCCCAGATGCCTTGACTTTGCTGAAAGCATTCTACCATTAATCTCTGAGGGACATCTCTGAACAGTTGCCTGCCAATATATCCCTGAAGACTTTTGGGAAATAGGAACTGTTCCAGCTTGGCCATGTCTCAAGGCAGCATGGCATGGAGGGTGGAAACTGAGAGTAATTAAAAATAACTCTTAGCTCAAGCAGGGAGAGGGCTGTGCCTGCCTTATCTGCAGAGCTGTCACATGCTCCCCAGCGAGACCCCAGCTGTTGAGTAAGAGACTCTGTAATGTTTGATGTGCTCAGTCTTGAGTTGATCACAAAAGAATGTTAATAACTTGAGGGCATTTGATTCTAGATTTTGGAAGGATTCTTAATGATTTTGTTAAAAGGAAGGAATAGGGAGAAGAGGAAAAAGACAGGGCAAACAGGAAAGACAAACCAGCTCTACTACAGAAAAAGTGGTCTTATCACTTCACCTTCCTTGGCAGTCTGCTCTGGTTCCATCTGAGACATGGAGAGTGGAAGAAAGTCTGCAGACGAGTGATGTGAAAGTTATAATAAGCTTTAGCTCCCCAGCAAAACACTATGGGAACAGCGCTAGAGATGTAAACAGAGGCCCCGAACAACATGCCTGCTACTCACGACAGGATCTGAGGCCCACGCCAGTGAGCTTGAAGGAGCCAAAGAAAGGGCACAAGAGAGGGATAAGTTCCCAGACCTGCTTGAGTCTCTGTGTTGTTACTCTGTGTTCCACCTGCTTTTAAGGTGCAAAAGCATTGGATCTTTAAGTGATTCCCACCACCAGCCGTCTCAGGCTGTCAGAGGCTAACTTTGTGCCGGTTTTAAACAGTTCAGCCTAGGTTTCCTTTGTATCAGGTAACTGTTTTACTACTTAATTCCAAATAGTTCCGCCCATCTCTCTCAGTCCAACCACTGAGCTCTCTCAGTTAATTTCTTGCAAGCTTGTCTGCATTTAGTTGTTAAACCTACTCCACCAACCCAATAAGGAATTGACCTAGATTTGAGGATTATGGTTTGTGCCCTGCTCCAAATCTTATTTTCCCCTCTGATTTCTGACCTCTTGCCTCAACTAGATGAACTTTCCAAGCTCAAAATAAGTAACTTTAAAAAAATGATTAAAATATCATTTTCACCTTTATACAAGTTTTGAAAACAATGATTGAGAAAGAGCCCTGTAATAAACAGTCTTATCAATTGTAACTTAGCAGCACCAAAACCAATACAGACAGTTGGTAAGAATGTGGACTCTTAGAGTCTGACTGCTTAGGGAAATTATGTCTCACCTTTGGGAAATTTTCCTAATATGTCCAATCCCCTATTTCTTGATCTATAAAATGGAGATAATTGTGGGACCTGCTCCAGATGACCATTAGGAAGAGATGATACATATAAAACTCACAGCACTGTGTGTGGCATAGAGTAAGTGCTTATAAAATGTTATCTATTGTTATTGTTATAAAAGAATAGAAACAGTATAATAGTTTAAGTGACAGATCAATATTGAAGCCTCAGTTCAAAAACACAGTAAAATTGCTGTTTATATTTTTTTACAACATGCACTTATTCCAAATATATACAATGACATTCATGGTAAAGTTTCTTCATTTCAGGATTTACAAATTGGCCAGACAGAGCTAGTCCACAGTAGTGGGATTACAGAGAGCCCACATTGAATGGTATGATTAAGATGTTTATTCTGGTCCTTCCATGTGCCATCCCCAATTCCTTCATTCTTCACCACAACCAGTATGCCTCCACTTGTACCATGGTCTGTCTCCTCCAGATTAGAAGCTCCCACAGATCAGAAATTACATCTATAAAACCTGTTCTGTATGGCATGATACCTATGTACTTTTCTAAGAAAGATAGAGGAAATATTTATTGACTTATGCAAGTCTGTGATGATCTAATGAAATGTCATGGAATAATTTAAATTTTTAGCAAAAGAAAGAGGAATGCTAATATATAAGAATTCACAGATAAATTATTAATATGGGATGAAGCCAAAATAGCACCAGAAAAAATTCAAATGAATTAAATAGGCCTGGATTCGCGGGGTAACCTGGGATATAACCCCCTAAGAATGGTGTATGCAGAAGAAAGGTCAATGAATTATTAGTAATTTATGTACTATATTTTTTCCCAAGGTGTTCAAAACATTGGAAAATCATGTTTCGAAATCTTACGCTTTCCTTATAATATACTGTGTTTCTTGATTCTTACAGTAATGGCTGATGGAGTAGGTGCTTCAGATTTTATTTTTGTTTCATGTACCGAGGTATGAGAAGTACTGTGTAGTATTATCAAAAGAGTTGGTGGTGCACTCAGGACAGGAATTCAGATTTTCTCACTCCATGGACATTTTACCACCCACTCAGCTCCCTTTGCCATGAGCTCTGAGGGACAGTGATTGTTCAGGCTGGTACACTGAGGGAATAATCTGTTCTAAGCACTGGAGACCGAACACAGTGGTGAATAAAAGACAAAACCAGTTCTACAATATAAATGACACATTCCATTAATACAAGTGGATCCAAATGAACTAATTTCATTCAATCGTGCTTTTACATTCTGTAGCTATATGGGCTCTGATACAAATTGTAATGTCAGTCTGTCAGGAGAATGGACTGCAGTGCATAATTACAAGTTCTTGTTCAGCACTTCAGGAGCTAATCAGAGCAAGGATGTGAATCTGTAATTTGCAAATGTGCAAAGACAGAGGTTACTGTGGCACTAATGGCTCTGCTGATAACATTCTTGCCACCAAATCATAGGACTGTGGGTGCAAATTCTATAGAACAATTTGACCTCCCATTTAGTCATTTGGTTACAAGAAACCTGTCCTGCTGGCAGCACTGGAGACATTTCTAAGTTTAATGCTGTTCAAAATCTAAAATGTCATTATGCCAATAAATTAATAGATGCATTCCAAGGCACTGTATACAATCATAAAGTAATAAATAGAGCAAATTAATATGTAAAAATATAGCACAAATACAGAAAATTGGTTAATTACATATGAAACCTGTTTCTAAACAACCTTTTTTTCATAGGACTGAATCAGGGAAGATTCAATGGGGGTTTGAGTAGAAAGAAAAAAAAATGTATATACAGTATACAAACATATGTACACATTTTTACATATAGATATACATACATATATATAATGTTTTCTTTTTCTTTATATTTCTCTCCACATAACATTTCTCCTACAAGCACTTATCTCTTTCTCCAACAATTTCACTCATTCCCATGCTTGGGGAAGTAAAAAAAAAAACAAGCAACATTTTAGAATTCAGTATTGGCTTAAAACTCAAGCTTCTCTCTAAAAAATGCTAGAACCTCTCTGTTCCATGAAGTCATGACTTAAAGCAGAATGATTTCTGCTTGTCGTTTTGCTCAATTTAGGTGTGCAAAATTAACATTATTGCTCTCTGCTCCTCTCTTCCCAATATTATCTGACCCTGAGCTACAGCAGATGTCCCCTCAGAAAAAGAAATATCTAGAATATCTCCATTGACTTCTTTGGCACTAATAACACTTAAGTTTAAACTTTTCTTATGAAGAAACAGGTGCACTGTGTTGGGGACTCACTGATCCTTCTGTTGATATTTTCATTCTGGTCAATTCTTATTGTAAAGAATCAGGAATTGCTACCTGCCTCAGACCTTCAAAGTTGAGTAACTTTACCTTGGGTGCTGATGCTAGAACCATGGCTCACCTGGTAAGGTAATTGTAGGAGACTCAGCACAACAGAAGCTTCGGGTAATGGCATCCTGCTGCTCCCTGCCAGAGAACAGAAGCAAGGTCAGTGTATCATAAGTGGAAGTCAAATGACTGTTTCCCTTCAGAAAGTTCTGGAATGGTGCCTTTTCTCTCACCAATTTTGCTTAGTGGTGGATGTGCTGGAGTGCAGAAAGTAGGGGTTTTTAAGCCACATTTTTGCTGATTTAAATCTTAGTTCCACGGTGGACTCATGGACTCTAGGGAGGATTATTTAACTCCATCAGTCTTTGTTTCCTCATTCAAGAAGAGAAAAGATAACATGCACGCAGAGTGTCTGAGGATTGAGGGAGTTGAATGTAAAAGATCCAGCACATATCGGCCCTGTGACAGGGTGGGTGCCCTGAGAGACAGACTCTTAAACTGAGTTTAGCATGCAGGATGGTTATGAAGGATGCCCTTGCAATCAACACCTGTGGAAAAGAGGGGAAGGAAGCCAGTGAAGCAGAGGGAGAAAGTGCACTGTCGCAGGCCTGATGGCAGCCTCAGCCAGACGCACAAAGAGCCCTGGGCGGACTGAGAAGGCCAGTCTTTTATGCTTTTTCTTTTCAAAATAACTTAAGGTGTGCCAAGTATGGGGGAAAAAAAAGAAAGAAAAAAAAAGGCTCTTTTTCTATTAATGGATAATGACACTTTGACAGATGGGTGAGCAGTTCTGCATTGATTCAATGGGAAAACTATGGCAGGAAGTGGGTAGCAGTTTTTAGCCTCACATAAAATGCACATGCTGTCTAAAGAGTCTTCTTCTTTCCCTTCTGGGGCATTTGTGTGCTTAAATCAGGGCCGACGTACTCAAAACACACATTTGGGCAAAAGAAAGCTTGGCTAAGACTAAAAGGAAGACCCACAGAGATATACCTTGTAGACGGTGACCTTTCAAGCTAAACTGCCCCCTGAGAACCAGAGACTTATTTGAATTTACAGACATTTCAGAACTCCAATGAGCTGGGCCTCTGGCTCTTTTCCTCTGGAGCACTACAAAGCTTAGGTCTTTGCAGATCAATTAAGCCATTAGCACTCCATCTAATGAAGGTTGATTTCCTTGAGGAGGCTGAGCCAGCTGGCCTGCCCCAAACAGCACAAAGGCAACCAGGGCACTAAAGTGAGAGCAAATGGTAATAAGTCACTAGGGCTAGAAGACCTCCAGCTTGTAGCCGAGATAACACTGCCTTTTTTCCAGGTGACCTCAATCACTGTCCATGGCAGACTAAAGGCAGACACTAGACTCAGGTGCTCTCCAGTCACAAGACATCACAAGTCAGTTTGTAAATATAATTTAAAAATTCAATTACCACTGTCTGCTCAACTAACAGGAGTGTTCAGAGAGCTGCAAGGTGTGAGAGACTGGATGGACAGATGTATTTTCATACAGGGGAATGTCGTGTTCTTAAAATTCTCTCTCCTGAGTATTAAGAGACTTTCGGTTTTTAACTTCAATTTGTTTGTTAAATTTTTGGATAGATAATGACATGGTTGCAAAAGAAAAAAAAAAAGCAAACAAATAGCATCCCCCTCATTTCTGTTCTTCATCTGCTCAGTTATTGCTTTTGTGTGCTTCGAGTTTTCTGAAACATGTACAAGCTAATACGTGTGTATAGACTCATTCTCACTGCGCCTCCTTTTAAGCAAATAGTAGCATACTGTGTATATAATTCTGCATCGTGCTTTTCTCTTTTAATATATCTCAGCTGCCTCTCCATATCAGAACACGGAGAGCTTCCTCATTCTTTTTTTACAAAAATGTCATGTCTCATTGCATGAACATACCGTATTTATTGAACCGTTCCTCTGCTGTTTGCTATTACAAATAACATTACAGTTAACCTCATAAATGCTTCATTTTTTTAATGCATGTTTGAGGATATGTGTAGGATGCATTCTCAGAAGTAGAATTACTAGATTAGAAGGTATATACATTTTTACTTTCAATAGAGATTGCCAAGTTGCCCTTGGTAATTATTATGCAAATTAACAGCCCACCCTCAATGAATGAAATGCTTTCCCACCCCTCATCAAGAGTGTGTTGTCAAACTTCTGAAAATTTGTCAGTCTGTTATGCAAAAATGGCATTTCAGTATAGTTTTACTTTCTTATTATGAGTAAGGTTGAACTTTTTAAAATATGTTTAAGAGCGATTTGTAAATCTTTTCTATAAACTCTCTGTTGATATATTTTGCCCACTTTTGTACAGGTTCGCTGGTTTTGTTTTTAAATTAATTTCTACTAAAAAAGCTAATTTTTTCCCTGTGATATAGGTTGCAAATCTCCTCTCCCTCACACTTTACTATGAGCAGTGAATCATAAACTTACTTAGTGTTTAATACAGAAAAAAGAATGTATTTCCATTAGTTGAGTTGACACTTTTCTATGTTATACTTTGACTTCTGACAGACAGAATTTACTCTACTTTTTTCTACCTTCTTTCCTCTCCCAACTATTTTTGGTTGTATCTTTTCTGTATTGTGAAGGCTTGTTTTATTTCATTCTGGTTTCTCACATACCCTCGTTAGATTTCACATAGTCTGTCTTCTTCAGAGATTATGCTTGTATTCTGTGCTTATCTCCAGTCTCTTTGTCATAGTTTCTCCAACCATGTCTTGGTTGGCCACAGTTATTTTCTAGTAATTTCTTCAATATCCTCAGTGTTCTTGAATGTTAAATACTGTTTGTCTGTAGACTTTATATTTGGATGTAGTTTGGCTCGGTAGAAAATATTAGGTCATTGAATTAGTCCATTTCTGTTGCTTATAATAAAATGCACAGAACTGGGTGATTTATAAAGAAAACAAAATTTATTGCTTACAGTTTCTGAGGCTGGGAAGTCCAAAGTCCATCTGGTGGTGATGACAATGACCCAGGGGTGTCACATTGCAAGATGGTAGAAGCAGAGAGAGAAACAGACTGTCCTCTCCTCTTCTTTTAAAGGCCTCAGAACCACGCCCCTGACCACCATTTTTAATCCATTCACTGTTGCACGGTCCTACAATCTGATCACGTCCCCAAGGCCCTACCTTTCAGTTACCATAATAGGATCTCCCACTCTCTTAACAGACACAGTGGGGGCCAAGTTCCTAATACATAAAACTTTGGGGACACAATTCAAGCTTCAGTGAGTTTTGGGAGGACATAATTCAATCCACTACAGTCATTGTGAGGACATTTTTATTGTGAAGATCTTTCTGAATACTGACTAATACGGTCCTGGTGAGACAGAGAAGCCTTCTCAAAGCAGCATGATCTATGTTCAATCTTTATTAGCTGGTTGTGAGGAAAATAGAAATAAAGGAAATGGTTCCAGGTAAAAGCAATGGAGGTAAAAAGAAGCTCATGGAGCTTTTTGTTCAGGACAACTGTAATGTAGAAGGAAAGAGGTAGATCTGTCCAAATTGATACTGCGTAAGTAGGAGGGGATAGATCGTAAAAGATTTGATATACGAAGGGGTCTGAATTGCTCCTAGGATAATAACATAAAGCTGCTGAATGGTGAAGCAGGAGAGAGATATAGAGAAATAGTTGCTTGCTTTAGAGAAGAGGCACAGAGGAGCCTATGAGCTTTTCCTTCCATGCAGCCTTTGAGCCCTGACCTGTGCTGTTACAGAGCAGACCCAGGAACTCCATCTTTCACTAATCAGTTCTATGGGTGGCTGCCCTCACTGACACTGTTAATATCCCTAGCAGTCTGGTGGCTTTTGTATAGGAAAATAAATACATCTAAACAATAATAATGGAGTTCCTTTTATGTTAGGGCTATATTTCTAACTACCTTCCTATGTAGTTGGAAACAGCAAGAATTAAGGATAACTTAGTCATCATTTTAAAAAATGAAGAAGATAGAAGCTCTTTTGGAGAAGGAAAGAAGGTATTACATTACAGTGCTTAGGTAATCCCTGTACTTCAGTAATCTCTGAACTGTCTTTCTTCCAAGGATCCCAAGAAAACCTTCACAAATCTAGTTGATACTCACTATAGCTGTAAGACATCCTCTTCCCCAGCTGCTCCGTGGGGAGCTTTCTGTTATCTCACTAGTTTCAAGCTACTTCTTGGAGACCTAGTTTACTTGGGCTACAGCTGCCAGAGTTAACCAGTTTCAGCTAGAGCACAATTCTTTATCAAACGTCATAAAAAAGAAAACT
>NW_007731242.1:159575-161380 GCF_000696425.1 Galeopterus variegatus | reverse complement strand
TAAGACATCCTCTTCCCCAGCTGCTCCGTGGGGAGCTTTCTGTTATCTCACTAGTTTCAAGCTACTTCTTGGAGACCTAGTTTACTTGGGCTACAGCTGCCAGAGTTAACCAGTTTCAGCTAGAGCACAATTCTTTATCAAACGTCATAAAAAAGAAAACTACCTTGTCAATTTCACTTGTTGCTCTTTCATCTTCAGTCAACTATATGTAGAGCACATTGTCTTTATTGGCAAATGAACATTCTATCTCAGAAACAGTGACTATCAGACAATCAAACTCCTTCTTAGTTCTTTCTTGCCTGTTTTCTTGCTTTTTTGCCTGGTTGTTTCCTCTCTTTTCTAGCTGAATAGCATTATAGGCCACTTATAAAAGAAACTGGATTGTTGGATTTCCACTGAAGGTCGGGGATGGAAAAGATAACCATGATCACTGTGTGAGAACTTGCTGGACTAACACTTGTTAAATTCTTAAATTAAGGGATGGATTTTTACTGATCTCTTGCTGTCTCCGTAATGTAATTTTCAAGTAGCCACATTTTTCTTAATACGTCAAATGGAGCTATTCTCAGTAAGTACAAAACAAAAACATGTTTTAGACTAATAGTCAAGAATTTCTTCATTCTCACGTTGAGAACTGTTACCTAAAGGAGCAAAGCTTTAATAGGGTCTCAGCTTGACTCTTGCCATGTTTGCATACAAAATAGATAAGGCAAGCTTTGTTTTGGGAGATGTTAATTGATTCTGTCCACCATACTGTCTAAAGAGCCAATTCCTTGAAAATGTAGTAATGGGGGAAAAAATCTATTCCAATTACTGTATAGGTAAAATGATTCCCTTCTACGTCCATCAAAGGAAAAGTGGCACCTACTGCTCAGGATCTCTGAGATTGACAGCTGGTGCTGCACATGCGCATAGCACTCCTGTCAGTTGTCATTCCAGGAATTGCATTACTGTTGCCAAAGGGGGAAAAAAAAAAAAAAGGAGAGAGAGATTATAGAGCCATCAGAATCAGAATTCAAAGCCCTAGCATTACCTAAATTATTATTACTTTTAACCTGATTTAGGTAATAAAGGGGTGAGGCACAGTTGATATGTAGGGGCTAAGAGGGGCTGGATATTCTTTCACAAAAATCTGTTGTACACCCAGAACAGTTTAACAGGAAGATTACAATGGCATTTCCCAGGCTCAGTGATCTCACTATCCTTTCTTTCATCTTTGTGTAAAGTAGAGGAAGGACCCTACCTCCATATGGTGGTACACTTTGAACTTAAGGGCTGTGTGCACATCTGTGTTCCCTCAAGTTTCAAGGAGGTCGGTTGCTTGGAGAGCTTCTTTTATTTCTTCTGGCAGTACTGATACTGAGACTGGAGAGGAAGCCTGCACTGGTTAGCTACACATCTAAATACATGGTAAGATAACATTCTTGACAAAACAACCTTACAGATGAGAGTTTAGCTCTTGCCTGCATTGTGCATGACCCTGAGCAAACAAAGGCAGAAATCTCAGAATGACAATAGAGTGTGGTGTTTTCAGTGGATCATGACGGTGGACTTCCTTTGTGTTTGCAATGGAAAAAGAAACTGGGTGGCCTAGGGTAAATGATCTTATTTGATTGTCTTTTTCTTTAAATTTCTAAGACAAGCAGTGAAGCATAGGGCCTTTCCTCCAGCACTGCACAATCTTTGCCTCCAGTGAGTTCTTCTTATACGAATAACCAAATTTTCAATGTGAAAAACTTTGTCTAAGTGGAGTTTATTTCTCTAAGTAAGGGACAAATCACTTGAGGCATAAAAGCTACATTTTA
>NW_007731242.1:155668-159138 GCF_000696425.1 Galeopterus variegatus | reverse complement strand
TAGATATCACTTGTGTTGGCTTCCAAGCAATTTTTTTAATGACCATCTAACAAATGTTCCCTTTCCTTTATATGCATTTAATTATTGATGCCAGTTCTAATGTAAGACTTAAAAAGTGCCATTTTTTATTCCCTACCTGCATGGAGGGTACAAATCTTCAACCCATGGTCGGAATTTCCAGTGATTGGCATGTTGTTTAATGACTTCCTCTTCATTTTTCCTGAAAGTGAACACTCAAGAAACTTACCTTTCCTCTTAGCTGCAAAACTATTAATGTTGGCAGCCATAAAATAAATGCAGCCACAACCATTCCCCACAAATGAATCAGTCAGCTCAGACTAAAATATCCCCTTTCCATATCATGAAAGGACTTTTCCTGGTCAGCTTTTAAGTGTTCTGGTCACAGCGCATGCTGCTTATTTCCCTTTTAGCATTGCACTTGGTTTGTGAAGTGGAAAGAAGTAGCTGTGTTGACTGCTCGATTCCCGTCATTAACATTAAGTTTTATTGCCTTAAATCTCTCTCTTACACGTATTATAAATGTTTTAAGTCAATGCAATGCTAGGAAAAGGTGCTGGGTTGACAGACTGAAGGTGCTATATTATTCTCTTGTTGAGCAGGGACTAGTACAGGCTTATGGGAACTTTTTATCTTTCTAATTCATCAGGTTGTTCAAAAGGAAGTTCTGAATAATGCAAAATTGGAAAAGGAGTTAAATGAAATATATCACGAATGGGTTGGGAAGGGGTAGAGGAGAGGGTCTGGATACTATGAGAAAGGAAATAGTTTGCAGCTGTTTCTCTGTCCTGGGCCTGGGCCACACCTTTGAAATTGCAAGTTATTTTTGCTACATGGAAAAAAGATAAAGGGTCTTTGCTAAAAAAAAATTAAATACTAGCCCTCTTCATTCCTGGCACCTATTATGATTAAAAGAACTTGAATTTATCTAACTATATTTTCACCCTATGCAATGTCAACACTGACCTCATCTTGGCCTAAGAAGCTTTCTCCCAATCATGTGTTCATTAGAATTGAGAAGAAGAATATGTTTTCCATGTTACATTTATATGTTCCTCCAATTCAACCAACAAGGAATATTTATTAGGTGCCTCTCACTTGATTTTGTACAGACATAGATCTGCCTTCCTAGTGTTTAAAATATAGTGAGGAATAGAGATAATAAATGAGGAAATAAGTGTATGCAACAATAGACAGCTAAGAATGCTGAGAAAGAAACAAAAATGGTAGGTACTTATTGATTTTTAAATGCAAGTTCCTGTACCATACCTACTAGGTGTATGGGCTACAAAACACACAAGTAAAGTCTACACAGGGGAAAGTTTAATGATTCAAAATTAACCAATGGTTTAAAACAGCAAAGCAAAGCAAAAACTAGAGATGCCACAAAGAAGTACACAGTTAATTATTTAAAGTAGTAATGAGAATAACTGCTTTAGGATTTAAAGGGAGGAAGTGCTTCTGGTTGGGGATGGTGGTTAGAGAAGTCTTTCTAGAGGATCCCAGAAAGATGAGGGGATTGTGGAGAAAATACTAGGGGCAAGAAAGCTCAAAAATATTAAGCTGCTGTAAACAATTATATAGGGAAAGTTAATGATACCAATATAAAGGTAGTTTGAAAAGAGATTTCTTGTTCTTTTTTGCTTATCATATTAGAAAAAAATTAAAAATAGTAGCAGTACTAAAAGATAAAACCTATTATTGGCAATAATCCAAGGAAACACTTATTTCCATATGTAGCTGGTCAAGTTAGATATTGCTATAGTCTCTCTAATAGGGAATTGGAAAAAAACACATCAAGAGCTTTTAAACTATTTGTGAATTTTGGGGGTATTCATCCTATAGAAATAATTATGAACACAGATAAAGATTTAGTAACAAGGATCCTTATTCTAATTTTTCTTTTTTTGATAATAAAAATGCTCAGTACTATCAGATTTGTTATAGTCCACTCCAGTGTGTAGCACAGATATCCATCATAATTGGACGTGATAATGGTTGTCACCGTTATCTTATCCTTGTATGAGAACTAGACAGGGGTAAGATTAAACTTTCTGGTTTTATTAATACACGTCATATGCTTCAACATGATATTTTAGAAGAATACTTAATTTAGTAATATTTTAGGTTAATATTTCATTGTATCAACAGATATTCATAAAACATGGAGCAAAAAGTAGAGTAAGTTATAAAAGATCCTATTTAGCAACATCTCCGTATGAGTATGTCTGAATCAAATAAATACTGGAATGATAATATATACTTAATTCTGAACAGCGAGTGGTGGAATTGCAGGTGATTTTGATTCTCTTCTTTTTGTGTAACAGTCTTTCCTAAAATTTCTACAGTGAAAAGGTAGTGCTCAAAATTTTAGTAAAACTAGAAAATAATTTAGCAAGTAAATGGACCCAAAGATATTACAGATAGTTTCCTAAACGATGTGCCTTTATGTGATAGAAAAACCGTATGATTTTTTTTCTTCTTCCTCAACTTAATGTGTGATATAATAAGGTCTTTCATCAAAGAGTGAGTGTGACATAGTGAAAAAGTATGGTTTGGTGTCACACAAACCTTGGTTTAAATTCCAGCTTCATCTCTTGTTATTATCAGACGTTGAACAAGCTATTTATGTATGTGAGCCTCAGTCTTCTCTTCAGAAAGTTGAGGATGGGGACACGTGTTAAGTGATTAGTGTTGCTTTGTGTTGCTTTGCCCCCTGTGGATTTGTCACCCCTGTTCCCCTGGGTGACAGAGATGCAAAGGATTACTCAAAGCCCATCTCTTCTGAGCAGTGAGAGGCCCCGTAGTGGTTAATCTCCCTTTGGGACACTCAAGTGAGAGCCATCCCTTCCTTGGGAAATTAACACTGAATTGGGGTTCTCTTCCTGCATTTATTTTCCAAACCAGGGAGTTACAGAAAAAGACATAGGTGGGGTTATAGTTTAACAATATAGGCTGGTAACTTTCAGTGAAACAAGCCGGATGACATTTCAGTAGACAATTAAGGGGTCCCATCAACAACAGTTCGATCTTAGCAAACATTCCTTCCTATAGCAATTTCTCAGTATCTGTACATAACAATCAGTAACTAGTCTGTCTTTGAGCCAGCAACCTGCTGTGCCACAATCCTTATCTTGCAACAGAGACTTATAGCCTGAGGAAAATTTCCAGTCCTCTACAAGGTCAATATTGGAAACTGCAAGACTTTGGAAAACCAGGCCCTGTGAAGTACATATGCTTTATAGTATATTCCACAGATTAGCACAGCACTTAGATCAGAAGACTGCTTTCAATGTATGTGAGAAAAGAGAATATGTGTTTAAATCATGTAGTTTACTGAGTGTTAAAACACCCATCCTACCAGAAATGGCAATTTTTACAAGTGTGAGAATACAGAAAAATAAACTTCAAAGCTCAAAAAATCTCTAAAAATAGAAATGGAATTAGACTTT
>NW_007731242.1:125628-154881 GCF_000696425.1 Galeopterus variegatus | reverse complement strand
CGGATCCCACATACAGACCGGTTCCCGCTCACTGGCTGAGCAAGGTGCGGGAGCAGCACCAAGGGTTGCAATCCTGTTGCCGGTCCCCGGTCCGGTACGGGGGCAACACTGAGGGTTGCGATCCGTTGCCGGACACGGAAAAAGATAAAAGACAAAAAAAAAAAAGTTTATGGTATATCCTGGGATGTCTGATGGGGTCTGTTGAGGGTAGGTGCACAGGCATAAATGAACAGACAGGAACCTATGTGTTCAAATGCCTCCTGGGCAAAGACTGGGAAGAAAATATTCTTTCCATACCTTCTGCACATGGGCAATGCAGCTTTCTCTCTTTGCTTGTTTTCTCTGCTCTCCGTATTTGGGGGATGGGGGGAGGTGTCTCTTGTCCTTCTTTTTCATTTCTTTTTCTTTCCTTCTTCTTCTCCTCCTCCTCCTCCTCCTCCTCCCCCTCCTCCTCCTTCTTTTTTTCTGAAGGTACTGTCAAAATTTTAGCCATGGTTGAAGAAAAGAAATAAGGCAAGTGGAACTAGTATAAAACCATGGGAGGGGAAATGGAATTGCCATTTTCTCTTGTACAGAGTCAGCAGTTTTGCAGTTTTCTACTGTTGAACAAAATAATTCTGTGCTTGGACTCATTTTAGAATGAAAAATGGGACTCACAGGTACAGCACTATCAAACCATTCATTGTGCCCCCATTTTCTTGAATTGATGGGAAATATAGAAACAACATAAAGCAAAGCTCGCCCTCTAAAATGAGTCGCCCTTAGATTCAGTCTATTCACAGAACCATGAAGAAATATCTTCATTAATGTTTTCTATGGGCCCCATTTCCTCCTATCTCCTAATAGAAATGCTGCCGTGTCCTAACATTTGCATGGGGAACATAGATAGATAAGAGTTCAACCCTCCAGCCCATTTATTGCAGTGGTATTTAAATACACAGCTTAATTAGCTGTACTCATCTTCCTTCCCAATCCTCTTTGAAGTGGTAAAGTCCCATTGCACTAGTTCAGCTAATTTTATGCTCATACACTAATTTTCGAGCTTTGTAGAAACCAAGGGTATGACTGTCCCCTGTGATCTCTAAGAAGTCTACATACTTGATCCACAGGAGCATTTTGTTCAATGGAGGACACAGAGTTTGTTGCTGTGGATTTGAGCTTTAGTTCAAGCATCTGATCATTTTTCACCAAATTCACCTTGCATAATTATTTAAGTCAGCTTAAAGAAAGATGGATAGGATATTGAGATATACCTGTTAACAACAGAACAGTATTACATGTCACAATATCCAGGTAAGGAAAGGGTGAGTAGGGGTAGTTTTGTGAGATTTTTAGAGTATGATAATTTTATAAAGCTTACTTATGGGAAAAGCAAAACATTGATGACATTTCGCAGAAAATGTTACATTGAGGTTTGGCAAACACCAGTAAGGTCAGAGAAAAAGCAATATGAATGCAGGATTAAGAAAATGATAAGGTTGTGTATGTCTAGAGCATGATCTTTAGTATGATCGATAAAACCACCAATGATGTCTCAATCTAGCTGTGAGATGTGTTCAGATCAGGATATCTAGTCTAATACTTTTTTTGAGCATAAATAATGAGATATATTTGTCCTGTAATATTTTGCACATGCTGGGCATCTATTGAGTCTTGGGATATAATTTGCTAGAAGAAAAGCAATAGAAGTTACCAAGGTAACAGACAGTAATACATGATCTAAAAATTCANAAAAGCAATATGAATGCAGGATTAAGAAAATGATAAGGTTGTGTATGTCTAGAGCATGATCCTTAGTATGATCGATAAAACCACCAGTGATGTCTCAATCTAGCTGTGAGATGTGTTCAGATCAGGATATCTAGTCTAATACTTTTTTTGAGCATAAATAATGAGATATATTTGTCCTGTAATATTTTGCACATGCTGGGCATCTATTGAGTCTTGGGATATAATTTGCTAGAAGAAAAGCAATAGAAGTTACCAAGGTAACAGACAGTAATACATGATCTAAAAATTCAGAGCACTTTGATCAAGTGGGGCAGAAATTGTGCTTATCAATTATCTTGTGTTCCTCTACATTCCCTGGCATCAATTGCTGTTAGATTTGCAGCAAATTCTGATCAATGGTCTGTAATCAGAAGAGCAATGTGTCATTCACTTCAGGGCCGAGGCAGTTTATAGTCATCTTTATATTTCTTCCATCTCTCTCTTTGCCTGTTAAAAAGCAATATGAATGCAGGATTAAGAAAATGATAAGGTTGTGTATGTCTAGAGCATGATCTTTAGTATGATCGATAAAACCACCAATGATGTCTCAATCTAGCTGTGAGATGTGTTCAGACCAGGATATCTAGTCTAATACTTTTTTTGAGCATAAATAATGAGATATATTTGTCCTGTAATATTTTGCACATGTTGGGCACCTGTTGAGTCTTTTTTGGCTTGGGATATAATTTGCTAGAAGAAAAGCAATAGAAGTTACCAAGGTAACAGACAGTAATACATGATCTAAAAATTCAGAGCACTTTGATCAAGTGGGGCAGAAATTGTGCTTATCAATTATCTTGTGTTCCTCTACATTCCCTGGCATCGATTGCTGTTAGATTTGCAGCAAATTCTGATCGATGGTCTGTAATCAGAAGAGCAATGTGTCATTCACTTCAGGGCCGAGGCAGTTTATAGTCATCTTTATCTTTCTTCCATCTCTCTCTTTGCCTGTCATATCTTCTCTGTGCTTTGGAAAGTCTTGTGTTCTAGAGGGTCTTGCATAAGATGCAAGTAGGGCCCCAACCCATCAGCATTTACATGAGCAAGAGATAAACATGTGTATAAGTTACAGATATTTAATTTGCTACTGCAGCACAGCCTATCCTGACACTTGCAGCAAGTTGAGGTTTCTAATAATATTTCAATTTGATCATGTAAAGTCTTGCATAAGATGCAAGTAGGGCCCCAACCCATCAGCATTTACATGAGCAAGAGATAAACGTGTGTATAAGTTACAGATATTTAATTTGCTACTGTAGCACAGCCTATCCTGACACTTGCAACAAGTTGAGGTTTCTAATAATATTTCAATTTGATCATGTAAATACACCATTAATTTTAATATTTAGAAGCTGTAAGTTACAAAACAACTATGCTAATGTAAGAGGAAATGAGAAACATTGAAGATTTTCTTTTCCGAGGCCCTATAGTACCTGCCTGGGACTTTCATGAAGTCCTTCAAAGCCAGAACTTCCCACCCAGCACCTGTCAGCATGAGACCCAGGGTACAGAGATATCAGTCCCCTCAGCCTGAGGTGGTTTGTTCAGGTAGGAGGCCAGAGTCTCTAGACAAGTCACCATCGGTCACAGGAAGACTTCACTGCTTACCCTATGTGCTGTATGAATTATTACCATTTTCTATGTGTGCCATGATGCGGAAAAGGAAGAAACGTGCATAGGTTTAGGTAACCACCTGCACAACAGTCACCATCCCCCACTCCAGGTCTTCTTTTCTTATAGCCACTTCTCCACTTTCCCCCAAGTCCTCTTCCAAGTGTGTTGTTATTTTTCCATAACACTGACAAGGAACTATGGACATGATTGACACTGTTGGCAAATAAAATATTTGTTGAATGAATAAATAAATGTGCATTTGAGGCATTTCTGAATATCTCAGTATGTTTTTTGGGGGGGAACTGTATCTCTGGCAGCAGGGGAAGGGTTTCATAGCAAACCTCAGAATCTTCCCATTTAGGAGCCTGAATTCTATTCTTGAATTGTCATGTTGAAAAGAGAAAACCTGAAAATTTGCCACTGTACTCTGCTGAAGTATGGGGTGTCTCAATTAGACAAGCCCAATATTTGTCTTTTTATCACAAGAAACTAGATTATAATAATTCCTTCCACTTTTCAAGTCTTTATTGTATGCCATACACTATGGTTCACATATATTTGCTTATTTCTTACAAAACCCTTATGAGTTGGATATTGTTTTTATCCCCATTTTGCAGATGAAAAAACTGAGAGAGAAATTTGTGTAGCTAGTTACTGGTAGAGCTCATGTGAAAGCAAGCAGTCCAACCACTTAGACAGTATACTAGGTTCTTAAACAGTGTACTATGCTCCTCCTTTTAATGGGCTGATGGTGAAGTTCCCAGCTTGATATTTTTTTGTTTCATTCAGTGCAAAGTGTCAACTTCTAGCTTAGCTCTAAAAGTTACTTCAAAGGAAACAGCTTTCTGACTGCCAGCAATTATTCAGAGGAGGTGTGGTTTTGAGTTTTAAGAGCTTACCTTGGTTTGACTCAGATCTTCTCTTGGTACTGAACGTTATGCTGTTACCTCCTAAAACACATTATCTATCATGTCACCACCTCTTTGAATTGACAGGTAATTCCACATTCATGTTAAGAGTATTTTGGCATCTGAAAAACAATAAAAATCCTCCCAGCGAATCTAGTGTTCTATTGAAACAATTTTGGAATGTCATTTGTCTTGGGTAAGGTTCAAAAACACACAAACCTCCTCATCCCCCAAAGCAGTTTGTTGCATACTAATAACAATTGCAATTATTAATAGTAAAATACTGTGATCATTCTATAAATAACTAATAATGACCACATATGTTCAAAGAGGGAAAGGAGTGGGCAGATCAGTCTACACTCATTAGCCAGAGCTGGAGAAACAACTTAAGTAAAAATCCTCAGCTTATTTAATGCTTCATACTAATTAATAGTCATCGATAACAACTTGTAGCAATTAAGATCTAATGCATGTACTTAATTTGCAAACATGTTCCTTACTTTGAATACATTTTTTTCTCTAAGAGAAAAATCTGGAATTTGGGACTCTTGAGTTCTTCCCATTCTTTTCTATCTTCTGCTGAGAAAATTGTGAAGGATCACAGAATATTTCATGTTGAGGGTGGAAAAGGGCTTAGAGATCATTCCATCATACTGTAGATGAAAACTGTGAACCTTAGAGACAAGCACTGATATCTTCACGTCATCTCTCAGGTCATTGATGTGAATGTCTTATTGGCATCCTTGAATTGGATGCTCAATTTGTGGCCAGGACTGGGACATAGCATGGTACAGAATATGGTGATTGTGTATAAAGAACTACCTCTGGCTGCTTCCTTGTGCAGGGACCTTGTAAAGTACCCAGCACTGTGTCTGGCACAGCAAAGGCACTGTATCTGTAGAACAAGTAAGTGAATGTTCAGATTCAGCCTCTCTATAGTCTGAACTCTTTGAGTGACAGAACTCAGAGCTTTGCCTGGCTTTTTGTGTTACCTCTGTAAAATGAAACTCTCCAAGGGGAACCTGTGTGAATTCTATCCAGAGTTTAAAAACACAGATTTATGGGAGAACCCCAAATCAATTAAAAATATGGCAATGTTTAAAAAACGTAAAACCAAAAATAGACAAACAAAAACAAGAAAAGAAAAAAATCATAAAAATCATCTTGACTGCCAAGAGTGGCTTATTAGCAGTTGAAAACCTGGAGATATGAGTGTGTAATAGAAATGTGGCAATGATCATTTGGGCATAAACATCATTTGCATGAGAATCAATTAGGAAATGTCCTGGAACCAGAAAGGTGAGAAATCTGGGATCCTATAGGGCATGTTCAAACTGCTGAATCTTCCTTGTGACTATGAATCTTTTTTGTGACGAGACACTTTGGAAGAAGCATTGATCCCTTTCTATACAGTGATATTACTGATGTACCATGACAAGCAATCTTACATTTAAAGGGAAAATATAATACATGCCGGTGAAAATGGTCAAAATGGTCATCTGCGACTATTTTTGATGTCTTTTTTATTCATTCATCCCCTGATCTGAAATTCATTAACGCTAAGAATGCACATTAAATTACACTCTGCTCTACCCTGGAGGAAAACCTGAAAAAGTTAATAATAAACTCTTGAAATTAGGCAAGTAGACAGGAAAGAATTATGAAATAACACAAAGCGAAGCAATCGTGTAAACAAATTAATTAATTGTCTGGAAGTGAAAAGCACATTTGTAATTTTGCCCTTGTTGAAAAAAATTGGAATTCATTATGCTCACTGACTGATTTAAAAGTTCCTTTCTGCACAGCATCACCGAGAGAATGAGTGTGTTGTGAGTGCAAAGCATGGATCGGTTGCAGCATCAATTAAAATAGAAATTCATTAGTGAAACCTCCAGAGTAAAAGGTTAGTGCTTCATGCTTTAAGGATGGGAAGAAGATTTTCTTCCCCTATTTTTAGGGATTTTTTTGTTTTTTCTCCCCACTCTTTAATTGGTCTTGGGAACACTTATTTTAGATTTTTAGTAGTAGGCATTATACCTTTTTGTAAGAAATTATATTAATACCTGTCACACATTGAGCAGATCTTATATACCAGGCACTCTGCACTTTATCATCTCCAATCCTCAGAGCAATCGTGGTGAGACGTATCAATCAATATCACTTGAGAAAACTGAAGTTCATGGAGGTAAAATTAAACAGCTGCTAAGTGGTAACACCAAGGAGTTAAGACCAGATCTGCTGATTTAGAAGTTTCCAGTTTCTCCAGGAGACAACAGAGACTTCTAAGGCAGGCCTACTGTGCTGGAGTAGGGGCGCCCCATAACAAGGCTATAAAAGGTGTGTTGTGTGCGTGCAGAATATACATTATATATTCCATTGCATGTTGGGGTGCTATCAAGAGCCCAGTGGGATTATGGATGGAACAGGAAACATGCAACCCAGCCATCTGCTGCATGTGGTGGGCTCTGTGCTCTCCAATAAGCAGGAGCTCAACCAGCTTGTGCTGAAATGTGTTTTATGGGAAGATTGTGTGTTTAGGTTGTGTGACATCTTTCCTCAGGTGGTTTTGCCTGAAGGGTTGACATTTCGAGAGCAACAGGAAGGAAAGGTAGGGCCCATTTATGACCTCTACTAGAGTCATGTTGTATATTGGACTCTAATGGAAAGGGAGGAGAAAGAAAGTGGAGAAGGAGAGGTTGAGGAAGCAGAGAAAACTAAGTATGTGTGACCACGGCTATGTCATTGCATCTCGCAAAAACTGAGTGATTTCAGCTCTAGGGGAGAATGAGTGAAAATCCTTGTTCCCTGGGAGTCAGTTCCTCCATCTGTAAAATGGGCACATACTTGAAGGACAGTATGAGGATGAAATTATGCAATTACTTAGAATGTCTGACACTTTGTCAGTTCTTATTTGCTTCCCACCCCTTATTTCTAAGTCAGGTATTTCCTAAGCACTCAACATATATTAATTCATTTTGTCTGTAAGGGCACTCTGTGAATTTATCCCCATTTTATAGTTGATGATGCTGAGACACCAAGAGATTAAACAGTGCACCCAAGATCATCCAGCTAGAAAGTGAAAGAGATGGGTTTTAAACGCACTCAACATATATTAATTCATTTTGTCTGTAAGGGCACTCTGTGAATTTATCCCCATTTTATTGTTGATGAAGCTGAGACACCAAGAGATTAAACAGTGCACCCAAGATCATCCAGCTAGAAAGTGAAAGAGATGGGTTTTAAACGCAGCGTCTTGCTCTGGAATCCATGCTCTTAGTCACTCTGCTGTTCTGCCCCTCCACTGACTCTCAGAACTTCACTTGGTCAAAGCAAGAAGATATTAAACAGACACCCTGTGCTTGTTTTAAATGCCACCTCAAATCTTTCTAGGACAGGGCAGTGCCTATATAAATAGATATTATTACAAGCATGGTCTAGGCCCAATTTATTTTTCTCTCAGATCCAGATCTCATTCATACTATTCTAGCTTTGCTATTTGGGTTTCACCTAAAAGTTTCTGGCAGTGCTTACCTCTCTCTCTTCTTTTATATTGCTACCCATAAGAACTAGAGAAAAGTAAGACAAGGCCAAATTTGCAAGTTACCTCGAATGCTTCTTTGTAATTGTGTGCCTTCTGGTGGAAGGAAAAAAAAAAGTCATCTATAGGAGACAAAGCCCATTTACTCCATCTGCTGGCTCTATGGCTGTGCATGGACACAGATTCCTCTTCTCCTCCCTGTGCCTGCTCCCTGGTTCCTCATGTTCTCACCTGATGCCTAACTGAGATTCAGGTCTTCCTCTCTTTACCTCTCAGCATCTTGCTGTTTTGGGGAGTCTGTCTTTCCTTCTACCAAAATTCTATTGAAACAAGCAAAACACCTAGAAATGGGTTGGGGGTGAGTAGGGACCAGTGAGAAGGACAGAGAAAAAAATCCCTAGGGCTCATATTAAATAATTTTTATTCTAATAAATATAAGCAGTTTATCCAGGCTTCCGACAACCTCTTTTTTTTTTAGATTTTATTTATTAATATTACCTTTTTTACATTCCGTGATGTTGTTGTGGAGCAATTGAGGGGGAGGGGAAAGGATGGGAAGGGGGAAGGAAATAGGGTGGATGAAGGAGGAAGGAGGAGAGGTGGGTTTGAGGCCTGTAGCACCCCCCTCATTCCTGCAGGGGAAACCGGAGGGCTTCCAGCAGTGGCTTGGTCATTGCTGGGCTGGTTGCAGATGTCAGAGGGGTGTGGCTGAAGCCCTCACTCCCCCTGCCCCACTGCCCCAGCTGGGGAGCCCAGGGTGCTTCCTGTGGTGGCTCGTTGGCATCTTATGTTTTCCTAGTATAGTCCATATCCCTTTAAATGGGTAATAGATGCTTAAAAAGGATTACTTTCTAGGATGAAGAAACATAAAATGACAATCTTAGCAAAATAAATTGTTCATTCATTCATTCATTCATTCAGCTCGCATTTATTATGTGCTAGGCACATCTTAAAGAAATATATGACATGGTCCCTACTCCCAAAGGGGTAACAGCCTAGGTAGGTTGACAATAGGTAAGTCAGTATACAGAACAGCTGTAAACAGCCTGCATAAAGGAAAGCAGAAACTGTTATGGAAACACAAGGGAGGCCATGTACATCAGACTGGGGGAGGTCCAAGAAGGCTTCTTGGGAAAGATAATTTTTGAACTGAGTTTTAGAGACAAATAGGAGTTAGGAAGACAAGTAGCAGAAGAAGACATTGCTGGCTGAGAGACTGGCACATGCAAGCAAGTGGTTCTGTATAGCTGGAGGAGGAGCATATTAGTTTTCTAACACACAAACTACCATACATTTGGTGGAATAAAACAGATATTTATTTTCTTTTCTCATAGTTCTTAAGGTAAGAAGTTCAAAATCAAGGTGTCAGCAAGGTTGGCTCCTTCTGGAGTTTCTGAGAGAGACTTTTTTCCATGCCTCTCCCCTCGCTGCTGCTGACTGGTAAACACATCACTCTGATCTCTGCACCTAGTTTCACACTGCCTTCTCTTTCGTGTTTCTTTTCTGTCTGAATTTTCTGTTCTTCTAAAGATGCTTGACATTGGATTTAGTGGCCACTTAGATAATCCGGGATGAGCTCATCTTGAGATCCTTAACTTAACTACACTTGCAAAGACCTTTTCCCAAATAAGGTCCCATTCACATATCCCAGGTGAGCATATCTTTTGAAGAGCCACCACTCAACCCACTACAAGTATTAAAGAGAAGTTATGGACCAGATGCGTTCGGAAAGAGGCAGGGCCAGATCCCCCAGATCCTCCTGTGTCTGCCAAGGAGTGTGGGCTTTATCTTAAAAGACAGTGGGAAGCCACTGGAATTTTAACTGTGGAACTGGCATCTATCTCTGGAAAATACCTAATTATAGCCTTTATGCCTCCAGCCAAAGACCAGAAGAAACCCACATGTGGTTGATCGAGTTGCACTTATTACTCATTGCAGGAAGGGTGAACGTGTGCCATGAGGAACCACAGTGTTTTGGCTGGACAGTGTTGGAAAAAATATATTGTAGGATTTTGACTTTGGTTGGGTGATTTGGGGGAGGGTCTAAGGAAGCCTGGTTTGCTCTAGATTGGAAACTCTCAGAAAGCAGGGAAAATTCTAAAAGTGGGTATGTCAACAAATTTTATCTATAGGGAAAACGGACTAGATTAAGAATAAAATTGTAAATGATAAAGAAGTAGCAGTCGCTAGCTAAGAGAGGGGAATGTTTGGTACTTTGTGAGTGAAGCGGTAACTTTGTTTTTTCTGTGCATGGACAAAATTAAGCAGCAGCCTTGTTTTGCCTCACTTTATCATGGTCTCAGAGTGACCTTGTCTGATATTGGTATTCTGTGACATTGCTCACGTCCAGTAAGAGATTAACACGATGTAGCCATGAGTACCGGGTTCTGTTACAGGTGTCAAGGGCTATTCTTATTTTGTTCTTCCTTCTTAAGGCAAAACTGTAAAAGTGAACATGCCCCAAATTCCAACAGTTGTCATGCAGTACACCAACCAAAACATTCAGATTGTCCCTGAAGAGCCATAATAAAAGTTGCAAAGTTTTCGTAAAACAATACTCTTCCCTTGCTTCTGTGAGCATCCTTCTCCAGACTTCATTTACCTCTGAGCCACATGTTGGACAGTATCTATTTTAAGGATAAGAGGAGCTAACAGAAAAGCCCCTTGCCTGGTGTGCTGTTTTATCTGATGGTTGTAGTGTTCTTCAATCTCCCTGCAAGGCCTAGCCCGACAAGCATCCCCATGAAGAGACCTGTGGTCAGTCCCCTTTTCGAGCCCTCTCCCTTCCTTTCCTTTTCCATCTATTTAAATATTAAAAGTGAGTCTCATATGATTCTCTTTAATGAAAAATAGACAATAGAAAGAACCCCAAATGCTGCTCTTTTGGCAGAAGGCCTTCTGAACAGACAGCCTTCAGTGTTAGAGATTTATTGTTTAAAAAGAAGGCAGAAATGGGAGAGGGCCACAGAAGGGCAGGGACAGCCAGTGAAACCATGCAGCAGGCTTCTGTGTGAGAGGAGATGAGAAACGTGAGCGCCTTTTTCAGTCTGGCAAGTAAGAGGTAAAATACGATCACAGCTGGTGCTCCTGGGAATGACAAATGACAAGAGAGACCCCCACCCTCATACTCTCAAGGAGAAAAGAGCTTTCTAAAATTAATGATAGATTCACTCAGTTGAAAGGAAAAAAAAAATTCCCTCTAACTTAAAATTAGCCCGCAATACTGGCTTCTGTAGACTCTTATCAAGGCAAATTGCTCCGTATAGTGAGTTTGGCAGATACCAGTCAAACATGTGAGCACTGGGATATATATCCATCATACACACAAGCCGGTTGTCATTTTCCAAAGCATCAATTAATTGCCAACTCAGGTCAGGAAGAAATTATTCCTCTGCCTTCATCTGTAATATTACTTATCAGTTACAACATGGGGATATGGTACTTTCAACGACATAGTCCAGCATCCTGTTAAACTGAGTAGAAGTCCAACTATACACGGTGTCTTCTATCATTGAGATGCAAAGCCCGTTTTCTGTCAGATGTTCTTTTGGGGGAATCAAAGCCAAGGGTTAGAAATGGTCAGTGGGGCTTCCCAACGTGCCCCATGTTCCAGCTCAGCTTGTTTCTGTTTGGTGCTCCCTAACAGAGAGATGGCTATGTTCACAGATTCTGGGGCCTGTAGTTTCCCTTGCGGAAAAGCCAGTGGGCCATGTGTGTTCCTCAGGTGTCAGGGTGACTGGGCTCATGTCAGCTGTGACCGACAGCATGAGTTGAAGGCTAGCTGCATTTGGCATGACACCGTTGGCACAGTCCAACTTAGACCTTGAAAAATTTGGAGCTGATGCAGAGGTAAATAAACACATTGAAAACAGAGGTTGCAAACTTAAATTTCTACAGGGGCCAGACAGGTAATGTGCCTGAGTGAAGCAGGCCAGCTGGCAAATTGGAGAGTATAGGCCCCATCTGAAGGGCTCAGTGGCCACTCAGCTCCTAAAGGATTATGATAATGCAGGGACATGGGTCTGGAGTTGTCACTTTCCCAAGAGAAGCCAACAGTCTGTTGTGTATGTTAAATCCCCTGGTTTCTAAATATTGGCATCTATTTAAAGTCTTTAGCAGACCAAACAAAACAATTGGCTTAGTAAGCTGCCATTTTGCAACCTGAAGTGATTGGCTTTGAAGTCTGATTTCTTTGCCTTCTAATAACTTACAGAGAAGCTTTGCAGACTCAAGTCTTAATATATCATGAATCTCAGTCCAAAATGTGAGAACAAATGAAAAAGATAGCCAAAGAAAATTAAAATACTTCTCAAATGTCACAATTCTCCCATGGGGCTAGGGTGGCTGGATTAAGGAACACAGCTGAGCCTTCAATTCTGCTTCTGTAACTAAATAGTTAGTGTTGGTGGCCCAGGGGGTTCGAGTCACTGAAGAAGAATTAGAGGAACAGCACAATGCTAGATCCACAAAGTAGGCACAGCTCAAGTTCCCTGCCTTTGAAAAATTTGCAAGTTCTTTGAGAGTATTATGTTACCATCCACAGGAGTAGTTAGGAAAAAAAGCCAAGATAACATATAAACAAGTGTGGGATGGGCCCTCAGAAGTGTGATGGTTCTGTTTCCTTCCTTAAAGTGTCTCTTCTTCATAATGGTCAAAGAGAATAGAAAAACAGTGTGGCGGCCATAGACTTGCTATCAGATGAATGCCATTTCTGTTGGATGAGACCGAATAGAAGAAACAGGCAAAACCAATAAGAAGTTGTACCTTTCCAGGCCCTGGAATTCTGGAAGCCAAGGCATTCTTGGAAAAATGTTCTTCCAAGTTACACAATCCTGGATACTAATAATTCTATGAGTTGAAATCAACAGTACAAAGAAGTGAATAGCTTAGATCACCCTTCTAACAACCATTGCTTAGACCAATGGTTCTCAAAGTGTAGTCTCTGGCCATCAGCATCACCTGGGAACTGTGTTACAAATGCATATTCTTGGTCCTCATTCCAGGCCTATTGAGTCAGAAACTCTGTGACTGCATCCCAGCAATCTGTGTTTTAACCAAACCCTCCAGGTGATCTGATGCATGCTAAAGTTTGAGAACCGTTCTTGCTGTCCCTGGGAGAGGGGGAAAAGCTCAGGTAATCCACATTTGAGGTTTTAAGATGATCACAATCTCCTCTGTCGTAAGAAACCTCACCAGTGAATCACAGTAGAGACCACCTACATATCAAGCCCTTGGAAGCAACGTTCCTTATTTGATTTTTTTGTTCTTGTTGTTCTTGTTATTTTTTCTTGTTTGTATTTGCTCTCTATTTGGTTTTAGACCCTCATGATTCCTATATTAGTTTAGTATTGCTGCTGTAATAAATTACCACAAATTTCATGGCTTAAAACAACACAAATTTATTATCTTAGAGTTCTGTAGGATAGAAGTGCAACACAGGTCTCTCCGGATAAAATCTAGGTGCCAGGAGGGTAAATTCCTTCCTGGAGGTGCTAGTGGACAATCCATTTCCTTGCCTTTTTTATCTTCTGAAGGCCACTTGTTCTCCTTGGCTTGTAGGCTCCTTCCCCACAAATGGGGACATAGCGTTTTGAAGCCAGCAACATTACGCCAAGTCTTCCTTATGCTGCCATCTCTGTGGTTCTCCCTCTTCTGCTTCTCTCTTCCACTTTTAAGGACACTGTGATTACATTGGGCTCACCTGGATAATACAGAAATGCTTCCTATTTTAAGATCAACTGATTGAGAACTTTAATTCCCCTATGCTATGGAAGGTAACATATTCACATGTTTAACGGATTAGAACATGGAAATCTTTGGGGAAGGAGGCATTATTCTGCCTGCCAAGAAATTGTGTTTGGAGAGATTGTATTTTTTTTTTAATACATCAGGAAATGAAGTCTGGCAAATAATAAAAAATATGTTCAAATGCAACATATGACCTCTTCATTCACATCAATAAACTACCTTTCTATAGCCTGGACAGGCAGTGTAATACTTAATGGTGAAGACATGAGCTTCACAGTCACAGAAACCTTAGTTCAAATTCCTACTCTGGCACTTACTCATTGTATAATCTCTGGCAAGTCACAGAATTTTGAGCCATTGATTTCTTTATTCAGAAATGGAGAAAATACTTTCCTCGTATAATTGTTGATCGTAAATAACATAATCATGTGCCAAATACATAGAAGATATGTAATAAATGGCATGATTATTTCTCAAGATCCTGAGTTTCATTTCAGTATTGCTAGGTAAACCTAGTTAAAAAAAAAAAAAAGCTAAGTTTTGGTATTGCCATTAATGCCAAATAATATTTCCCTAGGGTATCTGCTTTAAGCATATGTGGGATGTTTGAATTTCAAAGATGAAAAGGTGATTTGTAATTGTAGATGGCATTACTGTCCTTGATCAATAGGTAATCCTACCGTTTGGGGGGTAGCAAGGAAAATAAAATGAGTGTAAAGAAATAAGACTCAGAGTTACTCAGAATTAAGAAAATGAATTCTTACTGTCAATATAAGTCTCCCAACTGCTAGTGCAAATGGTGGATAGATTTTCTTTTCCACTCAATTTACTTTCTGATATACAGGTTTATCACTCAAGCGAGGATTATTCATCAAGCCATTTTCCATCTATAACCCCAGCTGAAGCCCATCAGGCTGTGTGTTTATTATTCACTCTTAAAAGGCTGGGGCTCATTTGCTTCTGCTATGGGGAGAGGGGCAGACTCAGATGGAGAGAGGAATGAAGACACTCAACGGAATGGCCATTCATTGCAGTCAAGCTAAATAATACAGAAGTGTAAAATGCCCTGGTTAAAGCTGGAAATCAAATATTGATCAAGTAATCCCTGAATTTACTAACTTCCCTCTTAATGATTCAATTCCCATTTATTTATTTAACAAACATTATTTGAGCACCTCTTATACACCAGGCCCTGGGCAAGACTACAGAAAACGTTGTACCAATGCCCATCCTCCCCTCTCAGTCTGAAGCCATCCATGAGAGATTAAATAACCTTTTATAACTGAAGATTGGATGCTCCTGTAAAAGATCAGTGCTTATAATTTTATCCTGTAGTGGAAAATCCTTCAACAATCTTTTTCTGAAGGCATCACCATGAACAGTACTGTATCAGTCCATCTGTCTTCTTTTAACACAATACAAAATGAAGCAAATACATTGTGTATGGCCTCCAGAAACTTACTTTCAAATATTAACAACGCTGCTAATGCCACAAAGGCTAGACGCACTGAACACTGAATCAATATTGAAGTATCTAGATTCAGTTAATTAGCAAGCCAAATCTTGCTTCAAATTGTATTGACATTATTCATTCCTTTGTTGATTAAATGAGGTGCCTCTTAAGCTGAAAGAGAAAATCTTAAGCTATTGATTGTTTCCTCATTTGAGTTCCCTTCTCTCCAGAGAATTTAGGAGCCAGGAAGCACAGCAGGGGCCAGTTCTATAGTATATTGGTGTTCAGAGGTGGTAGGGTCCCTGGAGTGAAAGACAGTGAGGAAAAAACCCTTAAGGAGGTGGGGAAAGTGGTGCCCTTCCAATGTGGGTTCATTGATTTATTGGAAGACTTATGAATTCCCTGAACTCTAGGCCACTTATTTTCAAATATAAATATGTACTCAACACATGCCTTCTGGAGCACATTGGAAAGAGTCTTCGATGACCTGTTATTCTGAATTTGCATGCCCAGGAATCCCTCTCTTCCTGTGTACACAGTACAAGAGCAGCATTCGAGGGTTCTTCAAAAAGTTTGTGAAAAATAGAATTGAAAGGTAATATGAATCTTTCCATGAACTGTTTTTAGTACCCTTGTGTGTGCTTTTGACCAAAGCAACCTCAAGGATGCAGGGAGCAGGGATGAGAAGAGATTGGAAGAGGAGAGAATACCCGAGAGGAATTGACATAGTGTGATTCTGACCACACTTTCCTTCAATGAGCCAGAGTGAATGGGAGGTTTAAAGCCCTCAGTTTCTGCATCCTTGCAGGCCTCGCAAGGCATGAGCATTTCTCTTCGAGTGGAAAATGTCAAGTCCTTAAAGAGACAGAAAATATTTTTCATGCAGCATGGTCCCTAAACACAAGCAAATAACATCATCTGGTGCCCAAGCAAAGAAACAAACAAAAAATATGCTAAAAGCAAAGTGACAATATTATGCTTACTGAGCAATGACACTGTGCTGCATTGAGTGAACCAATCGGGAGATTTTCAAAGACAGTTTAGACGCAGTGATCTCCTGTGCTGACTGTATCACCTCACCCTGTCCTGAGATTGAGCTCTGCTGTGATCAACACACAGAGTAACTGGCGTGTGTAAAGTGACTGTCAGGGGAGTGATGGGGAGTTCTCTCTGGAGTCGATGTTTGCCCTTCTAAGTTTACCCTAATCACAGGTCCCACGTCTGTGAGTGAGTGTGTCATTTCCACTCCCCTGTCACCAGCCAGGGCTAGGTGTATCTTAAAGAACAGAGAAGGAACTCCTGAACTTAAAACTAAGACTCCCTCTGGGAGATGCCAAAGAGAGATGGCGTTGATGTCATGAAAAAGGAATAGATTTGGAGTCCAGTAAAGTTGTCTATCAACCGTATGAACTTTGACCATTTCTAATTTCTATGGTCCTGTTTGCACATTTGTGGAAATGGGGTTAAGAGCATTTACCTCATAAAGTTTGAATAGACACAATGAGATAACATGCATATAAGGACATGGGAAACGTTGAACAAATCTCTCTCCCCGCCGAGCCTGTCCCTTCCTTCCACCGAAACACACACACGCTGCCTTTCATCTATCCTGCTTTATGTGTGCCTGAGTTTAGGGCCTGCGGTAAGCAGCCACATGTCTACACACTGGGCTCTGTGTACCCCAAAGAGTGTGGGGCAAGGGACAGCACACCTTGGCACTGATGTGCCACCCATCCAGAGCCACGCTCACTAGTGGGCCCAGTATTAGTCACCAGGTCCCACAAGCCAGCATCTACTGCTGCCTTTTAAAAATGCAGAATCATTACTAACAAAGAAAAAGTGGTATGTTCAGTGTTACGCATCTGTTCTGTTGTCCAGCAGACCCTCACATTTCTATTTGGCCACTTCTGTCTACTGAGGGGCTATATGGCCTACAAAGACAGACAAGATCTGCTTGCAACAAGACACAGGCCTGGGGCTGACTGGTTGGGGGCAGTTCAACTCCACTGTGTTGCTCTGCTGTATACTGACTTCTTTTCGGTTATTTCTCAAGGGGCGTATTTTAAAGTTAGGTTGAGAGATACCCTTGTTCTTAAGAAATCCACTAAAGGAAATGGTTCTTTCAGGAGTTACATTTCATTCCTCTGGGAAGGTCCATCCCTGCTTCAGTTCTCTTTCCTCCCTGTGCTATGTAACACCTATCACAAAACCTTCTGACTGTGCCCTTGTCTGTACCTGTCATTAAACTATAATCTCTGCACATGCAGGGACCAATTTATTTTTCAGAGATGTGTCTAAGCACTTAATCCAAAAGTGATACTTTACAAATGTTTTTCAACCAAATTGAAATAAGTTGGATAGCCATTCAGGTATTCAAGGTAGTCCAGAGGTATCCTGATCAGGAAGTGTGGTCAAATGGTCAGAAGCCATAGTCAGAAAGGCCGATCAAGGAAAAAAGATGCTGGCAAATCTCAGAAAATGCAAGAGTGCATAAGATTGAGTCACCTGAGCAAGAGGACCCAAGCCAAGGCATCTCCTGGCTATGTGACTCTGTTTGAGTGGCTGAACTTTTTTATACACTAGTTTAACAACACTAAAATAAGGAATAATCATTGTATCTACTTTATTGGACTGTTCAAAAGATTAAATGAGTTAATATGAGGGTACTTCCAAAAGTTCATGGAAAGATTAGTATTATCTTTTAATTCTATTTTCCGTGAACTTTTGTAAGTATTATAAACCACTTAAAACAGTGCCTGGTATGAGGTGAGCACTAGTTAGTATCTGCAGGGAGACATCAACACAAGTCCCCAGAGTGAAGGTTAATTCAGAGCTAAGAACATCCCAAAGCAGGCTACTTGCCTGGGCATTAGAATTAGTCCCATCTGGGTTAGAGTCCCTATTCAGGCACTTACTAGCCAGTTGACCTAGGAGAAGTTTCTTGTGTTCTGAGTCTTGCTTTCCATAACCATAAAATGGACTCAATCATAGCTCCCTTCCAAGATTGTTAAAAGAAGTTTCCTTTAAACCTTCAGAACAGCACATGGCATCTCTTAGCTGCTTAATGAATATTAGCTCATCTACCACCTCCCCTTACACACACACACAGACACACACACACACACACACACACACACACATCCTGGCCCATAGCCTTCTGCTTAGGATTGGAAACATCTTTGGGGAGAAGAGTGAGAGTCAGGGGACTGCTTACAGAAAAAGATTTTTTGAACCTCCCCCTCCCCAAAAAAGGCATGAAAATAGTAAGAAACACAAATCCAGTAGTGTGATCTGGGATGATTTGGTCTTCCACCGGGACCAGGAGAAGCAGCAGGATTTCAGGTTAATGGGTTTGGTGAAAAATGCAGTTTAATGAAACCTTGGCTATGATTACCATTACTCTATCACCATTTTTCTGAATGCTTTGTTCCTTTTTTCCTGTCTGTCTTCAGAAAGTCTGGATGGTTGTTTCTCAATAGAGTAGGATTACGTTTCCCTCTGGTAGAGTGCTAGAGGAGCCCAGGGTGTAGCTTGAGCTGGTGAGCTGTCTGTCTTCATTCGACAGGCGACAGGCGTGGAAGCCAGTCTTTAACTCAGGCCCCAGGGACTGGCTTTGTACAGAAGCTGTTCTCATTGAAACTGAAGCATGCAGAGGGGGAGGGGAACTACTACACCCTGGGAAATGCAGGGAGTGGGGTAAACTGTTTGGCTAATATATCCCTGGGGAAGCTTCTAGTGTTTCTGAGCATGGTTGAGTGCACAGCTCATAAAAAATGCACCAGATCATTGTTGGCATTTGATTTCAGAAGCTATAGTATCAAGAGACAAGGACTGTCTGCTTTCCTGTGACATCAGGTGACACACCTGGTTTCCACTGCTCTCTGTCATCAGTCCAGATGTTCCAGTTACTTGGACAGAGCAAGCCTTGTGGGCCCTTATACACAGAGTGTTAAATATCTTCCTTTCAGTGGTGCATTAAAAATGGCAAAGCTGAAATTATAGTATTGTTTAATTTTGCAGATAAGTGTGCATGTATCTTCAAATACATGCTGTTGTTTATAATTTGTTTCTCCAGTGAATTAAGATAGCAAAACACAATGACTACAAGGCAAAAAGAAGGGAAAGGAACTAACATCTACTGGATCCCTACCATTGTTCCAGGTACTGATAGAGCTGCTTTACATGTGATATTTAATGTCCTCCTCACTGTAACCCCACAAGGTGTTCAGGCATGATTACTGCACAGTACAGTGGGAAGCAGCCCGCCACTTTGGAAAGAGTATAGGGTCCCCACTTACCAGCTGTGTGAACTTGGGTAATTACTTCAACTCTCTGAGCTTTATTTTATCTCTGTAAAATGAAGTTAACAATTAACACATTATTTTGGGAGTTCTGCAGTGGGTTAATCTGTTCTGGTGACATTATCTGTATCCCAGCTGAAAGCAAGGTTCTGAGGAAGTAAAACCCAGGAAAGGTCAGTTTTGATGCAAATTACCTATATTTTCATGTAAAAAAATATCACTTTTGCTGGGAGAAGTGTAGTCAGGGAAGAAGTTTGATCCAAAAGGTTGGAAGTTGGGAAAATAATTCAGAAGGGAAACTCCAAATAAGCAACAGAGAGGGCTGTTCAATGAGGCAAAGGACACCTTAGATACTTGAGGAGATGTTTGTGGTGAGCAAAAACTTGGGAAGAAAAGGGCAGGAAACAGGGTGGGGAGAAAGTGCTGGAATTCATGTGGAAGAGTTGTAAAATGGATACAAAGGTTGCTGAAACAGATTATCTACTCTATTAATTCTCTGCCAAGCAATACATGGTGGCTTTTAGTTCCTTATTGAACTTGACATAATCCAAATACTCAGACCTGTTTCCTTCATGTTAGAACAGCTAAGCATTTCCTCCAGCAATTCAAGGTGAGACTGAAAAATAATTATGATTTCCACATTTATTTGTTTGCTTTGTTTCTTACTATAGAGACAGGTTAAAAGCCATCTGGGGAATTAGCCAGCAGTAAATGCTTATTAGTGTGCCACTTGGATGGGGGAGACACAGGGACTGTCAACTGTAACCATGCTAATGAGCAAGTGGAGGAAGCCAGAAGCACCAGTCTCCTCTGTGGAAGGCACCCAGGGTCTCGTGGCATCCAACCCCTGACATAAGGAAAATTCTAGAGTTTAGGCTAGGCTTGAGGCATTGTACAGAAAGTTTGCAGCATTCCTATTCAGACTTTGCTAGTAAGAGAGAAAGTAGAATACGCTCGTAGCCTCCCTGTCTTTGAAGTAAGACACGTTTTAAGCAGTTGATTTTTATGGACAATAACATGATGTGCCCAGCGCTCTTTCCTTATTCAGGTGTTGTGAGGCCCCCTCCCACAAGAATGCACTTACACGCCACTCGTGCAGAAAAGGGCAGTTTATTCACTCCAGCTGGCCAGTGTCCGTCTCCCAAGGAGCAACCAAGGAAGAACAGCATTGGGGCTTTGGTCTTGTGGGGTTTCTAAAGACAAAAGCTACATCCCGTTGGCACACGGGTTTGTCCAGGTGCACAAAGCAAGCTAGGAAGCTAGGTCACAGAGGCCGAGAATGAGCCGTTCAAGCAGTCAAGCATACAAGTTTTCATCGTGTATGGTTTCTGTTCCCATGTAATAGTTCACTGTGTATGGCTCCTGTTTCTATGCAATTGTTTTTTGTTTCCGTGTATGGTTTCTGTTCCCACGTAATAGTTCACTGTGTATGGCTCCTGTTTCTATGCAATTGTTTTTTGTTTCTATGAGAAGGTCAATGGTTTCTCATGCAGCAGGGAAGGTAGTCTGCTGGTAGAGAGGGGGCAAAATGAAGTTATTTAGGTTAAGGAAGCAATTCTACAGAAGCAGATAGCATATGTTATGAGGGTGTAGAGAGCTCTATTTCACAGGATGTTTACTTGATGTAGTTTGGGTGGTCTGCTTGATCCACAGAGAATAGCTATGATAGCATTGGATTAAGTGTAATCTGTGTGCTAAAAAATATTGGGTTGCCAGGAGTGGAAAATTCAGGTCGTATTGACAGTTATAATAGGTTAATCTCATCTCATTGTTTTATGAGCCCAGTGCAGAAAACCTTCAGAAAGGTCTGGAGTAGTCAGGGAAGTCTTTACAGAGGAGGTGGGATCTGAGCTGGGCTTTGAGTATTGCTGAGATTTAAATGGGTGGAAAAGAGAAGGGTGCATTCTGGTTAAAAGCAAGATACATTCAAGAAACAGCAAGAAAAAACAAATTACATGGATGAGGGCATTTGGAGAAAAGTTGGATTTATTGAACAGTTACAACGTCAGGTATCATTTACTGAGAGTTTACACTGGTAGCAGACAAATGCAGGGAATACAGAGAAAAGTTAGTTCAAGCATTTGCCCTTGAGACCTCAGAATGTAGATGTTGGAAAAGTAACGAAAACAAGTTTACTCTCGTATAATAGGAATGTATACACTTTACTGAGGAAGCATAATGAAAAAAACTATTTGCTCTGCCTGCTAGATTCAGGAATGCCTTTGCAGAGGTAGTAAGTCCTAAGCTGGGTGGTGAAGGATGTGTAGGAGTTTGCCAGATAAGGAGATGGAGAAGGCATTCAAGGGAGAGGGAACTATGCATTGTAAGACATGGCATGGTCTTAAATTATGCTCCTCTTTACTGCAGCTAGTTTCGTTTTACTGTGGATGGGGATAATGCACATTTAGATTCTATGTTACATATTTTCACCTTGCCAGCTTGCTTTGTTTGCAGATCATAATTTCTCAGTTTATCTCTACAGTGGTTTTCCAGCCAAATTACTATACTAAAATAACCCTAACAATGTATCAACTCTGTGTTCTGCTACTGTCATTGGCTGATTGTGTCCTTACCCTTCAGCCAACCTCAATGGTGACTGGAAAGAGAAATACAAATTGCTCCAGAAAGAGAACTCAGGCCCCTCACTTCAGCAGCAGAGTGTGGGTGGACTGGGAACATTATCACATTATCTCCCACAGACACCGTTTTAATCCACAGTGGCAAGCAGGAGAGAAAAATGCTTGGCCTTTCCAGAACATCATTAGGAGGGTGGGCCATTGTGCAGCATCTATTGTTAAAGTCAGTATCTATAAGCATGACTGCATTCTTTCATTCCTTTAGCACATTCATTTTCTGAGTGGTGTTTTGTATGTATTATTCTCTGTGAGGTGAGCATGGACAAGGATAATCCCATTTTATAAAAGGGAAAACTGAGAGAGCAAATGCTTACCAGATGAATGCATAAAGAAATGAAATCACTTTAGTCCAGCAAATATTTTGAGCATCTATTATATTTCAGTCATTATGTTATGGACATGACATATGTATATAAATAAAACACATAATTCCATACCTCTGTTTATATTGTTCTATGTCCCTGAGATTCCTCTCCCCTCTACCCCCTTGACTAACCTATGTAGGCCTGTTTTGTCTTAAAGCCCAACCCAAATGTCAGATCATCTCTGTGGCATGGCTCGAATCCCCCTTACCTTTCTCTGTAAAAACAGTGCTTACTCCACCATATTGGTTTTCAAAAAATTCTGTTCCATTTTCTGTTCTCCTTATTACCTTCCTCACCTGTGATAGATTAAGGCCATCTTTCTGTCCCTGTCTTAGTTCATTCAGATTGCTATATACCTTAGCATGGGAAGGGCACCTAAAGTCCACTCCCACCCCTGAAAAAAAACCTAGTGGTTCTCAAACTTATTGATTCATAGAAACTCATTATATATGAAAACCCATCAGGATTCCACATAATTAGCATACTTGAACACACTTTGGGAATTGCTGCCTTTCAAGTCAATATTCATACTGTGAATAGTTTTAAAGCTTGGTATAAAAACAATAGCTGAATAGATTGTTACTCTAAGCCTGATTTGTACTCAGTGGGCCATATGTAAACCAGGTCAATGTGTCCATGCTGGGGGCTTCTAGGACAGTTAGCATCCCTCAGGACAGAGCCAGAGCAAAGAGACCCCTGCTTTGTGGGTCTAAAGCTTATACAATGTGTTTGTATAATTTCTTTGATAAAAAGAATTAAAAAATAAATATGAAAATGACCATTAATTTAGAATGAGAAAAGAAGTAATGAAAAATTATAAATTTTAAAAAGCTGATGTCACAAAAATGCATAAATTAACTGTTCGACATACTTCTATTATACTTTTTCCCTACAGTATTATTACTGTTCTTGTTGATTGCCTTTTCATATGTCAATTTGGTGATCATTTTCTACAGATAAAATAGAAAGGCAATTCACTGTTTTCTCTAGCCTGGTTGATCAAACTTTGTTTTGTTATTACTCATAGTTTTAAAAAGTGTATATTGGTAAAGTCAAGTGAATTTTTAAGGGCTGTTTTAACTTTTGGCAAACCTCTATCAAGATACAAACTCTGGTGCTGGGTGACCAGAAAAGACCACTGAGTTAAGACAGCACCAATGGGAGGAGCGTTCCTGGAAGCCACTTCTATACCTGGACACCAAGCAATAACTTAATTCTACAAGGGCCAGATTGTGAACTACTTAAAAGTATCCACCGAAGAACTATCTGTATCCCAACTTAAGTTCCCGTTAGTTAGATCCCCATATATTGACAACCATTTTATTACTATCCTACATGAGGGGAAGTGTGTTGAAAGGGAGGTTATAATGGAAGGGTTTTTACCTACTGCACTTAAAATATCTTTATTTACAAATTTTACAAAAAATATATGACCCAGTGAACACATTGCTGAGGACCCTCTTAGGCATTTGGAAGCCCTGAATGGATGGAAGCTCTAATGATTCCATTTCATTAGCTTCACTCATGAGAGTTGGTGGAGGGATGGGCCCCTATTAGAAAGTAATGAGACAGGCACGATGCAACAGGAAACGGTATGGAAAGCAATGCAAAAATCTATTACGAGGTCATAGGTCCTACAGAATAAATTGGGGGTCCGTACATTGGAACAATCTGCCTATCCATAATTCACTGAACTCTTTGCTGTCCAGCTGCTCACCTCCTCCATCAGACTAGGCACCGTGTGGGACCTCTTCAGAAACCAGAGGGCTGCTGTGCAACAGAGGCTGGTTCCACTGTAGAAACTGCCCTTGTCTTCCCTTTATTTTACTGGAAGTCTTTGCCACCATCCAGGCTAGTAATTGCACCACACCACTTCTGAATCGATTGCTTTTAGAGCACTTGAGCTTTTATTACTGCTGTTCATTGGGGAGAGAAGAGAGAAAGAAGCTGTTTGGCCTGGGCTGTGCAATAGATGACTGTTGTCAAATTGTCTTTCTCCAGCTGTTGAATAAAACTAGTAATGCTGTTCAATAAAACCAAAAAGAAAAAGGAAATGAGAGTGTGAGAGAAAGGAGAGATGAGAGAGAGAGAGAGAGAGAGAGAGAGACATATGGATTTGACTTTTCTTGGAATAGATAGCAAAGCCATATTGTGATGTTGACTATATAGTACAGTAATATTGTAGGAATGTAGCAAGAAGTAAAAGACAAAACTATTTAAAAATATCTGTTGGCAGTTGCACAAGTCTGTCACTTTTGTAGGTATACTGATGTTTCCTCATTCTTGGAGCTAAGAAGAAAGGTATATGTGTTGTTTTATTTTATTTTTTCTCATTCAGTTTGGTAGGCTCTGCAATTTGATTAAAATGTGATAGAATTCCTCTTTAGGTATACATGTGACTGTTATTTTGCTAGTTGATGGTTCTCTCCTTACAACCAGGCCACTTTTATGAGCTGTTGGCATCTATTACTAATTTATCTGGTTGCCTTTCTTCATGGTTTCATCAAAAGGCAGCAATTGTCAGGGCCATTCTCTTGAGAATGAGAAACTCACGTCGTTAGATTTAGTGAGGAGCATTTTCATTCCAATTGGAATCTGTAGTCAAGGGGAAAAAACCTTCTGGTTAAGGAGCATTGGAAGACAGAACCAAATAGTCCTGTAACTATTGTTCATACTAATTGTTCACAACTGCAGACAATGCTTCATTTACCAGTTTGGTCCCACATGCTATCCCCTATAACATTCATCTGCATGAGTTGGTTTCATTCTTATCGTCAACATTTGAGAAAGGTCTTATGACAGTTCTTGGTGTTTACCTATTTTCCAAAAATAGTTTAAGTCAGTCATTGTAAATTGGACTTTCAAGTTAAATTGGTTTGAAACACATTTAAGCATCATATAAATGTCAGATCTTACACAGGACTCTCCTCTCCTAAGCAGGTGGCAATACACCGATTTCAGAATGCCAGTTTAAATGACTTGCCTTGCCTGGAGTCCTGTACCACCACAGAGTTGGGCATGAAACCCAGGTGTCCTTCTTATTCTCATTCTACTACTCTAATAACCAGATTCAAAGATAAAATACTTCAAATTTATAATTTTTTTAAAAATTTCCTTTCTCACACTCTCATTTATAAGTCCTACCTTCAGAGTGGGATTCATGTGAATGTCATTTGTCACTTAATTGGGCATGAAACCCAGGTGTCCTTCTTATTCTCATTCTACTACTCTAATAACCAGATTCAAAGATAAAATACTTCAAATTTATAATTTTTAAAAAAATTTCCTTTCTCGCACTCTCATTTATAAGTCCTACCTTCAGAGTGGGATTCATGTGAATGTCATTTGTCACTTAAATGCATGAATAATGTGTTCCCTTGTGGTCACTCTGCTGCTCCCAGCCTGTCATGCCAAGCAGCATTGCCTTTATTATTGAAATGAAGAGGATACTTGGACCATTGATCTCAATGGCAGTTGGCACCATAAGAACTACCAGTCTGTTGTGTCATATAGAAAGATACTGCCTGGTATACAAATCAGCCAATGTATCAACAAAAATGCTGGCATCAGATAGCACTGCCAAATTTCTCTGCCAGCTCACACCTACATCCCTATTAGTTCCTGTCCAATAATCATTAATAAAGGTACTTTGAAGTCCCACTGATTTCCATGTAAATGTCATACAATTTTGAATTTGGTTTAACATTCCAATCCTTTCAGCTTAGAAGTTAGTTTAGGAGAGTCGTAGTTTGTGTTAAAGTCAGTTAAGGGCCGGCCCCATGGCTCACTCGTGAGAGTGCGGCGCTGGTAGCGCTGAGGCCGTGGGTTCGGATCCTATAAACGGATGGCCGGTGTGCTCACTGGCTAAGCGTGGTGCGGACGACACCAAGCCAAGGGTTATGATTCCCTTACAGGTCAAAAAAAAAAAAAAAAAGTCAGTTAAAAACTTACATTGCTTGGCCTTTGGATAGGCTCACATACTATATTTCTAAGACTGTACAAATCTTAAAAAGTATTTATAAAAACACATTTATTGATGGATTTAATTTTTTTCTATTAATTTTTTTGACCAACAATCAGAATCTGTTCTCATTTCGTCCTGTCTCCTATGTCAATTTTTCATTGAGCATGGAAAAATCTTTGGGGAGCAAAGACCCATAGTAATTCACAGTATATGAGGCCCTGAAACACAATATTAGAAAAACATTTAATCTATTCTATTAAGCTCAACTTACTGTAATTTCTTGAGGAGCAATTAGGAACTTCAGCAAAGTCACCCTGAAAGTCTAGCTCAATGCAAACCCCTTTTAGTTTTTACATGAATATAATTTCTTTGAAAGTATACAACAGTCTCTTTTTAATGCTAAAGTTGTATCTGTGCTATAGAGGGTAATATTATAGTGATGGCCTAGTATATTATTGTTACCATTTTTATGAGTAGGAAACTGAGGACTAAAGAGTTTTAGTGACTAAAAGTTACTCAAGTGTCATGTATCAGAACTAATATTTGACTCAGGCCCATCTCAATGTGTTCTCACCTTTCACATGTGCCCCAGTGTCCCACAGCTCAATTTGCAGAGGACACTTGGTGTTGGTGTAGGAAGCAAGATCTTTTGTGGGTATCGGTCTCAAGAGGCTTAAGGGAGTAATTGATATGCTGTGCAAGAAATGAAGGTGTTTAACTTCCTGCAAATCCCAGTCTACACTTTGAAGATGTGACCATCAAATTGACAGGGATTAACTTTAATATTTGACTAGTTAACTGCAGGAATTTTTTCCATTACAGTAGACTCTGTCAAAATTGGGTCTCATTAAATAAATCTGCATCCTATCAGAGAGAAGCTTCCCACAAGTAATGTGAAAGCTAACAAGCTCAATTAATAATACTTTTTCTTAAAAAAGGGAAAGAAGAAAGCGAGATAAGCCTTTTATCCCAGTCCCTTTCTCTAACAGCAGGGTGTACTATGGCCAGTTGCAGATCTGGGTAATTGAATTTGGTTCTGCAAGCTGACTGCATTTCTACTGTAAGTGGATCTCTCTCCTCTATCAGTGAAAGAAAATGACCTCAAATGATTCTGACTGGGACACAGCAGCCATCCCTCTCACAAATAGCTGGACCTTATTGACTTCTCTGGGTAGGGAGCCCAAATTGCTGCCTAGATGAGTCCAAGTAACAGCCAGAAGGGACCCAGCTACTTAGTGGGTCTCTATCTTTATGGAATAAGTGATCGAGAGGGTCCACTTTAGAGGAAGGAAGAAAAGTCTAGGCAGGTGGGTCAAGCAACAAGGCTTGGTATAGTATTACCTGAGGGTTATACTTTTTAATAACATGCAAAGTTACATGTATTTATATGTTTCATAATATAACACGTCAAGAATCTTTTCTTAAAAAAAAAAGAGGTGTTCCTAGGTTCCAACTTTTTTTGTTTTTCCCTGAACAGTGGTCTAGAGAGGAGGGTATCGACATTATGGGTGTGCTAAGCTTTAAAAGAGTTGGGAATAAAGGAGGGCATTGAGAGAGAGACATGGTGGTTTGGGTCTCAGACACCATCCCTAAAATAGCCATCAGTAAAGCTCTGTAATGGTAATTGGCATTATCTTAATTTGCTGTGTATCTTTAGCAGAACTTGCTTGATCCGAAGTGGAGTTTTAAAAATGGTGAGAATTCATTTATGAAAAGACCAAAATGATGGTGTCAGCTAAGTGCTAACCATAATAATAAGAGGTAATCATGATGAACATGCTAGTCAGCCCCCACACTTTACCCGGACTTCAGGTTTCTGGATGGTTAAGCCTGTTGGGCTGCAGCTGTGTCAGCTAAGTGCTAACCATAATAATAAGAGGTAATCATGATGAACATGCTAGGCAGCCCCCACACTTTACCCGGACTTCAGGTTTCTGGATGGTTAAGCCTGTTGGGCTGCAGCTCTTAAAGACAAATTGTACATATGGGGAAGGAGTCTGCAAGGATGCCTTCTCAGGTATCTGAAAGTCCTCTGTCAGTTGCAGATGAAGGTGTATATTTCATGTTGATGACAATCCAAAACATGTATAATGCAAGCATATTCTGAATGATCTCAATGACCAGATAATAATAACCAGATGCTTTCTCAGGATTTTAATGCCTGTGTTGAGTTGTGTTCATGACCACAGAGGGACCAAACCTGTCCTACTTTAGTTGTCAGGGGCTAATGAGAAAAGAGCAGAGGCAGGTTGGGAACATAAGAAATATGTTAGTGCCAAGCAAAAAATAAGATGATGTCAGAGTGTGCTTTCAAAAACAAAGGTTTCACACTATTTCAAATGGAGAAAACCAGGGGGCGAGGGTGGGGGGAATAGAATCACAGCAAGATTTACTTAGATTGAGCATGCAGAGCTCAGAAGAACCTGGGCCAGAGAGGTCAGGAGTATTAATGTTTACCATGGGACTGGTAATTTCATTTAAACTAAGCAACGTCAGCTGTCATGTTAAATTAATACTGTTAATTGAAATTTTATAGTTTCTAGGTTTATTTGTATCTAATTTGTAAATTGGTGGTTGTTGCATAAGAGCTATAAACATAAGTGGATTGTAGCTGGTTATATGTATGTGTAATGCTAACATAAAAATAATTTGAATGATTGCTGGGGGCCCCCAAGAACAGCTTTCTCCTTTAAAAAGGGCTTGTTCTTTACTCAAGTTTGGGAAGTCCTGTCACTGGTAGAAGAGACGCTCCGAGCCTGTTGAATTGAAACGGGCTATTCACGTAGTGAGAGGTTTTCCCTCATTTGCTATAGTCACTTCTTGCTAGGCTGCATTTGTTTTCCGAATTCGACAGGATGATTAGAGTTAACAATAGCTAGAAAAAGGCAGCTTTTAGGGCACATATTAGGTTGAATTTTGCAAAATAAAAGACTGAATATTACCTCAAAGGCAATCT
>NW_007731242.1:124038-124936 GCF_000696425.1 Galeopterus variegatus | reverse complement strand
GGGCACATATTAGGTTGAATTTTGCAAAATAAAAGACTGAATATTACCTCAAAGGCAATCTGTTAGATTCTTTGAGAGAAAAAGATGTGTCTGTGTGCAGGGGATAAAGCTCAGCATATAGACTGTTCTTAGAGAGGTTAATGGAAAAGAATGAAGATAACGCAGGAGCCAGCCAATTATGCTTCCTCCATAATTAGAGTCCTGTGAAAATATCAGCGTGAATTACTTGCCAAACACAAATTATCATCTTTAATATTTGTTAAGAAAAATAATTCAATTTAGAGCAAGAATGAAAGGAATACAGGTACCAAAGCACAGGTGCACAACTTAATCGCTTTAACCAAAGCTCAACAGAATATTTTTTCCCCACTTCAGTTTCACATTTATTCTGACTCTTTTGGGGGGCGCTTGGAAGGGAATCTGTATGTTCCAACTGTGTGGTTTCTGACCCTGATACTTCTCTGCTTTAATAAATCCCAGGGAACAAAGCTTTAGCAGGCTCTTATCTTCATAACAACAGAGGCATTTAGTTACACTTTAACTGTGGTAATTAACATCATGGGGCAAATTTTCTTTATTTCATGTATGGTGTGAGCAGAAAGCCTCTCCTTGCTGCACTTTTACCTCTGGGCTGAAGCTGAACGGGGAGGGAATTCAAAGATTATGGAATCTTTCCTTGCTCTTAGTTTCCTTTTGAGGCACCCACCTTCTCACTTCCTTCTTATTTCCCTCCCTGACCCAACACTGCTTTTCAGCTAATACTGAACTCTTTTCTTTCTGAAACCGTGCAATTTCCTCTAGAATCTCTACTGACATAAACTGTTAAAGCCAAATCTCGCTGCGATTTTTGCCCCCATGGAGAAACATGAATTACAGGAACAACTAACCCTTTATAACT
>NW_007731242.1:121700-122638 GCF_000696425.1 Galeopterus variegatus | reverse complement strand
GGTCCTGCTTTAAGGATCTCATACTTACTTGCATGTAATTAGCTTACTAGAATATCATCCCAAGCATTGCTGATTCCAACTCTCTTTGCAGCTCATTCTTTGTAGGGTCTCATCAAAGTATTACAGTAATCGTTCTCTGGTAATTTTGTTTAAGCTATTAATTTGATAGTGATTTTTTTGATCCTTGAATGACATAATTTTGTTAAATATAGTTCAGGCTAGCTTGTGTCCAAATTGACACGAATTTTTAAATTAGTAATTTTGGAGTCAGTGCATGACATAAATAGAAAATAACATATTTTTTATTTATGCAAAAAATTCTCTATGCTGATTAGAACTGACCTCTGGGTATGAGACAGGACTGGACTTCCATATATTAATGGGAAACAAAGTGGGGAGGGGGCTTCTAATTATTTTAGTTGATTAAGAATCCCAGGACACTTCATAGACTGATAGAGGTGTTGTTAGCCCTTATGTCCTGGACATGATCCAGTTTAGGTAATTGCTAATTACAATCTGTCTACCTAATTCCCCTGGCTCTTGCCTCTGAATGTTATTTTTCTTCAGTTAGCAATATTTAACTATTATTTGCTCTCAGTGTGTGGCTTCTAGAGCATCTGCTGATTTCTACTTCTATGTTCAGCATGATTTGCTTTTTGTTTAGTTGTCCTTGATTATTTTTATTATTTTCATATTATTATTCTAACTATTCCCATAGACAGAAAAGAAAGCACAAGCCTTATAAAATTCTTAACTACTTTTAACTACTTAGGCTAGAATATGCTTTGTCAAGCTAACATATAAACTTTCTGGATCTGTGTATGAGAATTTGGAACCAATGAGCATACCAGTGGCCCATGAAATACTCATTATAAGATAGAGACATCTCAGAGATGGATGCCAGACAGACTAAGTTGTTCAATGCCATCAGTTGTATG
>NW_007731242.1:119225-120196 GCF_000696425.1 Galeopterus variegatus | reverse complement strand
CCGACTTTGAGATATCAGGCAAGATTTTGATATTTTGATATTAGAATGACCAAAAGAAAAAGAAAAAGAAAAAGAAAAAACCCACTGAGATCTAAAATTTATTGCAGTGTGGTTATTTTTCTAACTGCATTTTTCTTTTACTCTTTCTCTATCTTGACAATACAGAGACACACTCATCTCCTGCCAAACAATCCTGTTGCCACTGTACTGGAATTATATTCTTGCCCTCCACAAAAAAAGTCTGGGTAGCTTTGTGGTTTAAGAAAGAAAAAAATCTATCTGTTTATTGCCTTGTTTACTTGCACTAATAGAGAAAAGTATTAGAGAAAGGCTTTATTTTTTATAAGTAAAAGAATGAAGAGATGCTGCATCCCTGGATTTTTTGTACTTATTCTAATCAGGACAGATAATACTGATATTGCATTAAATATTACTATGCAAACTCTGGGGGTGAGTTTTGACTCAATTTTAAAAATGTTCAAGTTCCCCACAGTACATTCTGTTTCCTAATACATGAGAAGATCAACAATGAAAAAACTGAGTGCAAGCATCACCAGAGTGGACGTGTTCCCCAGTGTCTCCAGATCCTGCAGGTTTATGGGTATAAAGCATTGATCCATATTATTTTCTGGCTTGGTAGCCCTATGCCAAAACTCTTAAGTTCTTGGCCTAATTCAAGCTTACTTCTAACCTTCTCTCTGCTCATACCAAGTTATTTTCAGGAGGACTTCGAGTTTTTCACTTGGGATCATAATTGGTCCTCTCATGTGTATTTTCTTCTTAGCCTGTTTGTTGATGTCTGTGGTCTGTCAATCCACTTGCGTTTATAATTGTTACTGAAGTAATCTCTGCCTTGAGAGTGCCCCTTCATTGAGGATGCTGCTTTCTATGCTCCCCAAACTGAAAGACCTTCAGGGACTGTGTTAGTCAGTTTTGTGTTGCTATAACAGAAATATCTGAGACTGGGTAAT
>NW_007731242.1:112514-118166 GCF_000696425.1 Galeopterus variegatus | reverse complement strand
CTCAGAGTTCCCTTTTACCTCAGACCAAACAACCTATACAGAGCAGACCCCCTGATGCTGACGGTGTAGGTCTGTCCAGACCCAGTCAGGCCCCAAATCCTTGTATTAGTCTACTCAGACAGCCATAACAAAATACCATAGACTGGTTGGCTTAAATAATAGAAATTTATTTCATCACAGTTCTGGAAGCTGGAAGTCCAAGACCAAGGTGCCAGCCAATTTGGCTTCTGATTAGGGTTCACTTCCTGGCTTGAAGACAGCCACCTTCTTGCTATGTTCTCACATGGACTTTCCTAGATGCATGCATGGAGAGAGAGAGAGCAAAAGAGTGAGCCAGCTCTCTCTGGTGTCTCTTCTTATAAAGATACTAGACATATCAGATCAGGGCTTCACCCTTGTGACCTCATTTAACCTTAATTACTTTCTTAGATGCCCCATCCCTGAATAAATTCACACTGGGGGACTGATATATATTACTATATATTAGCTTGGGCTAGATTTTAATAACCAAATGAACTATTTTACAACCCATGAAAATGAACAAAATACTGCTTATACTTATTCAAGGTAAAAATGCATTGGTATTACAAGATATACCCCCACCTGGAGATAGGGTCATTTAAAATATCACATTTAAATACAAAGGACTCTAGAAAGTATAGTAAGACAAGTTAAAGAAAATAACCTTGCCAACTTATGGCTAAGATAGAAAATAACATCCAAGGGTAATGATAGAAAGGAAGGCAGGCAGCTACACACTGGCTGCCTGTGCAGGGAGCTTCCTGCACCTTAGGTAAGTGGGTTCCTGCAAGGCTCGCTCTGGGTTTTTGGCTTTGCTTCTAGTCTTTTGATCTAGTGGTCCATTTCCCCCAATGGGCAAGACCTCTGGAGAAGCAGTTGTCACAATTGGTTTGCACTTTTAGTCCTGAAGTTAGTTTAGTTACAAAAGAAAAATGGTAGTGCATACATGCACACGTGTGTGTGTGTGTGTGTGTGCGCACATGTGCATGTGTGACTGTGGGGGGTGTAGCTAAATGAACATGTTCAATTCTACAGTAAGAAAATCCCTGGTTATTGAGTCCAGGGCACAAAGAATACCGGTTATTTTTACCCAAGATTTAGAAAAAAATCCTGGGGTCCTTTAGTTTATTGAGTTCATAAGCCACTCTTCAGCCAGTTACCACCAGAAGTAACTCAATGGACTATTTCCCAGCACATTTTCCTCTACCGAATGAAGAAGAAATTTTTTTGTGTGTAAGGCCTAAAATGATGACTACCAAATCAATGAGTGATGAGTTATTGATTGTTGAGATCTGAGGATGATTTTATTATCATGATAACTCTTGTTTATTGTCTTTAATCACATAAAATTCCCAACTGAAAACTGTAGGCTATTACATATCTCTTTTAATAGAGTGTTCTATGAATTGTGTTTTGCTTCATCACTTGCACCACACACACAACACACACATACTCACACACACACACACGCACATATTTTCTGTACTTCATGTAAATCCTTTCAAACTATCCTGTTTAATACTGATAAGGTGAATAGTATAGTTGGTCCCTCAGTAAAACCTAAGATACCACAGTAGTATCCCAAAGAATATGTAGAGTAGACTAGAAATATTTGGAACATTCAATTTTATTTCCTAGGGCTCTGTAGAACTATCAATTACAGTATCAATCAATTATATTGTATTTATTTTTAATTCTCATCCCTTTCATTTCCCACAGGAACCAGCCATGATCTGGGTAACCTGCCAATCCACCCCATTAGTACTCTTGGGTCCATAGGAAAGGTTCACAGCATCATATTCCTTTTTGATGTAGTGGAGAAGCAAACCATCCCAGGACAACTGGACCCTCAAAATAAAAGACTTTCTTTAACACATTTTTTGAGTCTTCAGAGAAGAATAGAGATTAATCTCATTGTATGTTTGTTTTGTACCAGGCTCTATGCTAGGAATTGGAGTGATAACTGAGGACCTATCTTTAATCAATATTTTAGAAAGAAGACATGTACATTAATAATAATATGTGACAGATGTCATAATATAAGTATGTACAAGGACAAGATATAGAAGAGAAGGCAGAGGAATTTGTTGATTGGAGTATGGTTTCTGATGAGGAATGACACCGATGAGGTATTGCCTTTTGGACCTGAAGAATAAGTAGGATTTAATCAGATCAGAAATGAACCATTCAGAAAGACCAACATGTACTAAGGTCCAATGGTGTGACCCAACCTCATGTATTTGGGTAAATAATTCTGGATGGTGAGAATGTCAAATATAAAGAGGTTTCAGTTTTATCAGCATATTATTTGAGCAAGGATCTATAGAGCTGGACAAGTTTTGCATTGAGAGTTGCTTCGTTGTTGTGTTTTTCCAGTTAAATATTTTTCAACTATCTTCTCCCCAGAGAGAAATTCCCATAGATTTGATTAATACATGCAGGTGCTTTAAAAATAAAATTCCATCATTTTCACAGATTTAGAGTTCATATGCCTTTAGCTCAATGCATGGGAGCAGAAAGGAAGATATATATACAATGTCACATAGCAATTATTAAGTACCTATGTCTGGTAGACCCTGTACTGGAACAGATACGGTCTTTCTCATCCTATAGTTTTCAGTACTGTTTGGGAGTCACAAATACAAATGCCTAAATGCAATGGGTGATGTAAAAGAAGGTACCAGAGCAGGTATAAGACAATAGGAAGTGATGGAGATTGGGGTGAGGGGTGGCAGGAGAGCACATAGCTCTTCTAAAGTAGGCAGCGACTTTTTAGCTTTAGCCAATTGTCATACGGGGCCAGTTGTATCAGAGTTTTTCAATTTTTCAAGAAAAAAAAAACCCACTGAAAATGTTAAATTTTATGTGGAACTGTCAACTTGTACAAGTTAGAAAGTAATTCAAAACTTTAAGAAACCACTCATGGACCAGCACTGGGAAGGCCATATGCAGCCTTAGCTGCTCTAATTTATAGACCATGCATTTCAGTGGTTACCTCAAGGGCTACGTGAAGAATGTCAACCCTTTGTTTTGTGGCTTTTGTGCATTGCTTTCTTAAGAGCACCATAAGGAAACTCTACTGTTCTCAGCTGCTTTTGTGGTTACTTGGCCATTCATAAGGCTTATGGATGATAATGAAGTTGTCTTGGAGGGCTGCCCTGTCTGTGATGTAGTTGCTTATCCGATTTTGTAATCTTTTGTCAATTCCCTTTACAGCTTGAAGGCCAGGCTGAGGGTATGATACAGAATATTAAGTGGTTTCAAATCAAGTCCAATCTCTGTTAGAATCTTCATTGTGATAACAAGATATATTATAAATAACAATAACAGGCGATAATAATGTATCATTATATTGCAAATTTACCCTGAAGTTATGGCCAACCCAGGAAGCTATTCAGCCATCATTAAAACCATTTTTTATCACAGCCACACATTTTACATACTCGTAGTATAAAAGAAAAAACTAAAAGCAATCTCAATGTTAACTAGAATTTGGGAAGATTAAAAACAGTATAAAGGAATAAACACAAAGTAAGAAAAGTAGTCCAGAATATGAGCATGTGTTACCAAGTGTGATATTTGCTCAGAAATCTCTTAAGTTTTCCCCACAAATAAATATATATAGTATATATTTTTGTATATATTTATTGTAGAAAAAAATATATATATATTTTGTATATATATTATTGTATTATTTATATTATTGTAGCAAATATGTATATATAATATATATATTAAAGAGGATGGTATATATATTTTAACATATATATGTTTACATTTATATATATATATATAAAAAGATGATAATATAGCATAAAGTTTAAGAGTGCAGATTTTGGGTTCGTACTACCTGAGTTTTACCATTTACTATCTATGTAGACTTCCAAAATTATTTAGCCTCTCTAAGCTGCAGTTTCCTCATCTGTAAATAGGGCATAATAATAGCACTTACCTTATGTACTGTTAGGTATGATCAAATGAGATACTCCACGTTAATCATCTAGCATACTGCCAGGTATGTTTTATAGTGATTGCTAATAAGTCATGTTATTGTTAGTATTATTATTACCGAAATTTTAACTCTCTGGCTGTTGGCAGGAGGCCTCAGTTCTTCTGCCCGTGGGCCTCTCCACAGAGCTGCTTTGGTATCCTCAGATGGGGGGGCTGGCTTCCTCCAGGGTGGTGAGTGAGAGAACAAGTCAAACAGAAGCATTCACTTCTGCTGTATTTATTCATTAGAAGTGAGTCGTTACATTTGGCTACAGTAGAGGAATGGATATAGATGTTAAAGAATTTGCATACATATTTTAAAACTACCGCAAGGCAAAGTGTTATTATCCTCAATATACAGATGAAGGAGTTGAGACTTAGAAAGATTAAAGAACACACCCAAGTGTGTTGCATAACTTATTCGCTGGAGTTCCTCCCCAACCCCCCAGTTTATGTGACGTTCTTGGTTTTAAAAAATAGATTATAAAAGTAGTGTCATCACTGAGTAGTGTCACCACTGAGTTTCATCTTCTACGTTGTTTGTGTGTGTGCATGTGTGTGTGTGTGTGTGTGTGTNTCTGCCCGTGGGCCTCTCCACAGAGCTGCTTTGGTATCCTCAGATGGGGGGGCTGGCTTCCCCCAGGGTGGTGAGTGAGAGAACAAGTCAAACAGAAGCATTCACTTCTGCTGTATTTATTCATTAGAAGTGAGTCGTTACATTTGGCTACAGTAGAGGAATGGATATAGATGTTAAAGAATTTGCATACATATTTTAAAACTACCGCAAGGCAAAGTGTTATTATCCTCAATATACAGATGAAGGAGTTGAGACTTAGAAAGATTAAAGAACACACCCAAGTGTGTTGCATAACTTATTCGCTGGAGTTCCTCCCCAACCCCCCAGTTTATGTGACGTTCTTGGTTTTAAAAAATAGATTATAAAAGTAGTGTCATCACTGAGTAGTGTCACCACTGAGTTTCATCTTCTACGTTGTTTGTGTGTGTGCATGTGTGTGTGTGTGTGTGTGTGTGTGTGTGTGTACAAAACAAGCCTTGTGGTAAAAACTTGAAGACCTTATTATTTTCCAGATTTATTTTGTTGAAGTCATGTTTTTGGAGTAGTCATTTGTATGCAATCCGTCTGATAGGGGAAGTGTATTTCTCACTGGAATTGGTGTATGAGGAAAATATCATCAATCATAGTCATCACAAAGCAATTAAGTACCTAATTGTGCATGGCGCCGAGTTTGCTACTAAAACAGAAAACTTCATAGGCCTGCTGCCTACCCTCTTGGGGCTTGGAATCCAAGAAATTGGTAGAAGACTAAAGACTGGTAAAGAGAACAGGAACCCAAGGCATAAGCAAATTTTTCTGAAAGATAGTTTCAATGGAGGAGGAGGGTGGATTCAGAGGAGAGAAAAATAAAATGAAATAAGATGCTGAGACAGCATCATACTATAGGGAGAGATGCTCAAGAAAGGACAAAAGATAAAGCTGCTAAATTCAAGTGACCTGGATTTAGGTTTGTTTAAACATATGAAAATAACTGAAGGCTCCATATTATACTTAACAGCAACAACAACAAAATCAAAGTGCTTGCTTATTCTTGGGACTCAGCTTTTGCTGGGTTAGTGCCTTAA
>NW_007731242.1:103820-111223 GCF_000696425.1 Galeopterus variegatus | reverse complement strand
CAGGCTGTTGGGACTCTGCCCGTCTCCCTGGCATTATCCACTTATTTGATCTAAGTAAGGAAAGAAGCAGAAATAAATTAAAAATGCATTTTTCCGAAGCCTCCAAGAATGTAATTCATACATGCTCCCTTCCTTCAATCTGTGCCAGCCATGTGTAAATATATATTTAGGAGAAAGTAGTTAAGGTCAAAAGCTCTCCAGGATATTTTTCTCCTTTCATTTATTTACCTTCTTATGCACACATGCAAAGACAGATATCAGAACAGCAGAGAAATTGAGTAACAGACACAGTGGCACATCAGTTTCCTTTCAATGTGGTGATCTGAGGAGGCTCACATCTTTAGGCTACAAAGGTCAAAATGGAAGTTTCTAAAAAAAATAAAAATTTTAATATTAAGGGATTTGCTTATTTGAAGAGTCCTGTTAAAAAATGATTGGATGCGAGAGGTTTCCCAAGCCAGGAGAGAGACAAAAGGGAAGATGGGTCTGTGCTCATGTTGGCACTAGACAGAAGGCAGCCGCCTGTCCCTGTTGTCACCTCCTGTCTGTTCAGGCTTTGTTGTGCTGGCTTCCCATGGATCAGGTACTGGCTCATATTAGAGACTCCCTCTCCTGATGCTACTTTTATCCCAGGTCTTTATCCTTCCTCTTCTTTTTCCTCAGACTCCTAGAATCTAGAGGAAGCTCAATGTCATCTCTCATATTATCCTAAACTTTTTCAGAAATGTGTCACATATGGATATTTTAAAATTTTCTGTAGTTGTCAATGTTTCTTAAAGCTAGTAGTAAGTAAGTTTTTCCAAAAATCTCATCTAAATTCTAATACAGCACAATAAAAGCTATTGCTTTTTGCCATATTCTCAAGTGCAATGAAGCAATTGCTTACCATCAGCTGTTAGCATTCTCCAGTATAATTAGTAAAGTCGATTTAGATTTTTTTTCATAGCTCCTATCTTTCAGTCCTTTGAATGTATTTTTATCACTAAATTTGGACTATTTTTAGTGTTGCTGCATTGTTGGTAAATTTACCTTTTGCTACCCTTTTGCCTATTAATTATTTAATACCAGATCATCCCTTCTATGAAGTTAGTGATTCACCCCTTCAGAAACGTAGATACTTTGAACTTAGTAAACACTGTCACACTTTGCACATACTTTTACAATGTGTGTGTGTACATAATTTTCTGATTCATTAAGCAATAAACTCCTCAAGTGCAGAGATTCTGTGTTATTTATCTCTGTGTCTTTAGGTACAAAATGTGGCACACAGTAGATGTTCCATACACACATATTGAATGCGTGAGTAAATGAATGAATGGACATGCTGCTGATGGCAGATAAATTCATGGTGTATACCTAAGGGTCATGGTCAATGCAGGGCCAGGATGCTACTTCTCTCTGTACACCAGAACTGTACTTCACTGACCAGAAGATGTCTCACACTAGCTTAACATCCAGTATAAGGACTGCGTCTTGCCTGGAAGTGTCGGAAGTGTGTTTTCTTACTTGGGGCGTTTAGCTTCAGAAAGCCCAGTACATTTACAATCTGCACTCTGTTATTATACCAACACTGGGCAAAGGATAAATGACCAAATAGGCAAAGTTTGAAGGCTCATAGTCCACAAGGCTGCTCTCACTTCTGAACAGCAAGTTCAGGGGTTCCCTCAGATTAGATAATTTGCTAGAAGAGCTCACAGAACTCATTGAAATCTGTTGGATTCATCATTATAATTTATTATAAGGACAGGATACAGATTTAAATTATCCAAAGGAAGAGACACATGAGGCAGAGACCAGGAGAGTTCCAAATGTGGAGCTACCAGTTGTCCTCTCCCGGGGGAGCCGTAGACAGCATTAACTCCTAATATTCTGTGTGTATTGTTGTAACAATGTGCAACAGAATATTGCTAACCAGGGAAGCTCACCCAGGTCTTGGTGTCTGGAGTTTTTTGGAGGTGCTCCACGACCTGAGAAATGTTGACAGCTCACATGACTGATCTCATCCTCCAGCCCCTCATGAGATAGAGCTGATACCATGTGACTCAAATCCCACATCTTAAGTCACATTGTTGGTGTGGTTCACAGTCTCCACCATAAATCACATGTGTATACTTTATGGAATGCCAGCCCTCCCCCTAAACAAAAACATGCCATTCCAAGGGCTGGCAGATGCTCTAGAAGCCAAGAGCAAAGTCCAGGCCCCTCCTTGGGCAAGGTCAAATTCTTTGTTGTTGTACAATACATTTCATGTTTTAGGCTGTTCTCCAAGTTTCTTACTAACCCCATCATTTTTAAATGAGAGAGACAGGAATCTGGTCTTGCTTCCACAGCTTGAGACAAAGCAAAGGGAAAGGCTATTTTGGATTCTTTAGTCAGGATGGGTATGTTTACAAGAAAACAAATCCCCTCGAGTCAATTTAAGTCAAGTGTCTGGGTGTACAGTGGTGGATCTAGAGTCTGTGACCCTGAGTGAATCAATTTTTAACACTATCCCTCTACTGCCTTCCTTTCTGACAAAATTTTTCTCAGTAATAATCATTTAACAGTTTATTAACTCTCACTATATTTTAATTTTTGTGTTTTAAAACAATTCAAAAAGTAGAATATATTTCAGTTTTAATGATGTTATTCAAATTCAGTAGACATGTTTCATAAAGGACCTGACTGTTTCATGGAGTGAGTGGACACACATGAAAAATAGTTTAACATTCTAAGTGGTCCCACAGAATGACCGAACTGAATATTTCATGTTCTCTTTCTTTTGCCTTTGTAATCACTGTGCTATCACTTTTTATTTCAAATGTCTTGTTTAAACAAATGGATATATGGTACCACAGCATTAGAGACACTGCACTGCCCCTAAATCAAGTGCTAATGAATCTGGAACATTAAACAAACTCACTCTGCAAGTGAATGCATGTAGTTGATCCATGGGTGTTGGAGACTGATTATATAATTGGGAGTTCTCCAAATCATCATCCATGTAGAATACAATGGTTATTAAATAATAAGTAATAAAAATGTGTTAATTTGGAGCTTGCATTCATAATCTTAAACTCAAGCATGTCTGCGGCAATTGTTTAGAACTTTGACCAACACAAGATTTTTTGTGTATGGATGGCATATTTTATCACTGAAATTGTTTAGAATTATGGAAGGGGAGCAGAATTAAATATTCTGTCTCTTTAAACTCAGTCATTTTGTCTCTGTAGCACAAAAGATTATGGCTTTTTTCTCCTTCATAACTCAGCGTCTTTGTGAGCTGTGGAACTCACCCTCTTTGTGAGCTGTGGAACTCACCCTAATACTTTTTTCTTGCCTAGGGTGGGATGTATTCTGAGGAGGGGCTGGGATTGCTCATGCATCGTGGCAGAGCATTCACTGGTGCTATTTACAGCCCTAATTAAATGGAGGATTATTAGAAATGGGAAGGCAGCTATAAATAGCGTGGTCCATGTTATCTGTTTCTTTGGTGTGTGGAAAGAGCATTACTGAACTTCTCCCTTGAAGTTCAGTTAACTCAGGATGTGTTCTGCTTTTGTTATTCTGCTTTGGCCTTTAAAAAATCTCCTGATGCTGATCAAAGTGGGGGGGAGGAACACAAATAAAAATCACTCTCAGTCATTGTAGAATACGGACAGAAGAAAAGCGAAAGAAATGGAAAGGGGGAGGGGTGTGAACCCTATGAGAAAAAAACAAATGTGGGCCTAATCCTTTCTGACAACACTTTTCTGAAAACAACTACAAATAAATCTTATTCTCAGGTCTGTGAAAAATCGTTTCCCTTCACCCAGATGCAATGTGATCAGCCAGACTGTTAGAGAGTAGAGGGCTGGGGTCGAGAGCCTTCTCTCTCTGCCATCCTGTTAGGACCCTTTTGTGAGAAGTGGGGATCTCAGTTGGCTTCTCTTCCTGCACGGTGGAGAAGGCAGGAATCAGTGCAGCTCTAGGGGCAGTGATGTGACCAGAACTGAATTTGACCTTGACCAAATTACCTGGCCTTTGAAAATCCCCAATTTCCCAAGTCAGGAAATACCTTTAGATCCAGTGCCCTAAATCTTTGCTCTTGTGATAAGTTTCCCACTGCTTCTAAGGCACCTACCTCTCCTCTAGCCTCTGCTCTACAAAGGACAACACTCAGCTGCTAAAGGACAGCTTTGATCTAGTCTCTTCAAATGCCTTCAGCATTTCTCATTTACCTGTTATAAATTCCCCAAGTTCCTTAACCTGTGTTTAAGACAACACATGGTCATCTTCCTAACATACCAACCCTAACTCCCTCTGGGGTTTATTGACATTGCCTGTACTCATAGGGTGTTTTAGTTATTACCTCATTGTTTCTGTTCATGTCTCTGTTTTTGTTTTGTTTGCTTTTGTTTTTGTTTTTTGTTTTTTTGCTATATTATCTTTTTTCTCCCACTTATCTTAATGGTATCTCAAAGCACAAGTCAAATCATATTTCTCCCAGCTGGAAATTATTTTTTCTCTTACTCTAAATGTTTAAAATCTTAATGACTGAACTTTTTATTTAGCATTAACTGGTTGGTTATCTTTATTTGGGTATATTTATTTTTTCTCACCAATGAATTTTAAACTCTTTTAGAATTGTCATATCATAAGAATATAATTAACGTATACCTGTGCTGTATTTTGGAGCACATAAAAGATTTTTCTCAAATAGTCTCATTTTGTCCTTAAAGCACCCCTGGGAGGAGGTATAATATCCATACTATAGTTTCACATGTAAAGTAATAGAAACTCAAGATAGGTTAAATAATTTGCCCCAAATCATTAAGCCAGTAACTATTAGGTCCAGATTTGAAAATGCTGGACTTCTGACTATATTTTATGTTCTTTTCATAGCTCATGGTTTATTTTACAATTTTTGTGTCTACCACATGCCTGGCACTAGTTTTGATCTTTACGAATTAATAATTATACATATTAACTGAAGGAGTAAAGAAATAAGTAAAAGGATGAGTGAATGAAACCCACTATGCTTAACATTGATGAGTTTAATAATTCAGCAGAACTTCACTATGACATTTTCAGGGCACTTGCTGGACACCAGAGACATGAAACCACTTTGTTACCAATCCTTGTCTTTTTCAAAAACTGATAATAAAAGTCAAGACAAGCCAGTCTTAGGTATATTTCCTTCAATTCAATAGCACATGCTGTTTAAAAGCAAATCCACAGAACATGGAGAATGTTTTTGACTCCTCATTTCACTTTAAATTACTGCATAAAAATCAAGTAAAACACAGAAATGTATCATCTAATTCAAAGAGTGACACTAATCTCAAGGCAACACACCTAGAGACAGTAATTTTCCTCTAATTTTTCAGGTGGCTAAAAAGAGGACTCTACGGATAAACATTGAAAAGGTTATTCAGGTGCTTCTCTGAGTCTCAATTCTTTCATCGTAAAACAGAGAATATAGTAGTATCTGCCTCCCAAGGTAGTGGGGATTGGTTGAGAGGATCCAGGTAGAGCCTTTAAAACAGTGCCTGTGTAGATACACCACAGTTTCCTTATGCACTCACCCAATAATGGACATTTGGGCTGGTTCCAACCCTTGGCAATTGTAAATAGTGCTGCAATAAAGAAGGGAGTACAGGTATCCCTTTGGCATGATGATTTCCATTCCTCTGTGTATATTCCCAGCAGTGGAATAGCTGGGTCATATGGTAAATCTATCTGTAATTGTTTGAGGAACCTCCATATCATTTTCCATAAAGGCTGCACCATTTTGTAGTCCCACCAACAATGTATGAGAGTTCCTTTCTCTCCGCAACCTCGCCAGCATTTATCATTCACAGTCTTTTGGATTTTAGCCATCCTAACTGGGGTGAGATGGTATCTCAGTGTAGTTTTGATTTGCATTTCCCGAATGCTGAGTGATGTTGAGCATTTTTTCATATGTCTGTTGGCCATTCGTATGTCTTCCTTTGAGAAATGCCTATTTAGCTCCTTTGCTCATTCTTTAATTGGGTTATTTGTTTTTTGTTGTTGTTGTTGCTTTGCTGTAAAGTTGTTTAAGTTCCTTGTATATTCTGGATATTAATCCTTTGTCAGATGTATATTTTGCAAATATTTTCTCCCACTCTGTTGGTTGTCTTTTCACTCTGTTGTTTCTTTTGCTATGCAGAAGCTTTTTAGTTTGATATAATCCCATTTGTTTGTTTTTCCTTTGGTTGCCTGTGCTTTTGGGATTATATGGAATACTACTGTGCTATAAAAAGGAAGGAAATACTACCATTTGCAGCAACATGGATGGACTTCGAGAAAATTATATTAAGTGAAACAAGTCAGGCACAGAAAGAGAAATACCATATGTTCTCATTTGTGGGAGCTAAAAATCAATCAATCAATCAATCAATAACAAATAAACAGTAGAGGGGAGGAAGAAGACACAACAATCAGAACAATTCCTTGAACTTGTTAAGATAAGTGAACAGATATGATGCGGATAGTGGGGGGAAGAAGGGGAGAAAAAGGAACCGGTAAAGGAATACAAAAATCAACTACATTGTATATTGAGAAGTTAAAATAAAAATAAATAAATAAAACAGTGCCTGTGTACAGAAGTGCTAAGTAGCTTCTACTGTCTTAACCTTGCTAGAAGAAGAAAAGCATCTTGCCCCATTTTTTTGCAGAAGCAAGTTCTTTTAGTGAATTTCACCTGATTTTTTTCTTTACTTTTTTTTTTTTGACATTTGTTCTGAGTATGGTCCTTTTTATTCTAATACATTTATATTTTGTCCATAATTTTTATTAGTAAGGTGAAGAAAGTTGTGTTTTGGCTGATGGAGGAAGGAGGCAGCCCCTAGGTGAACAGCAGCACCTGCTAGAGGGAACCGCTGCTCTTGCATCCGCTCTTTCCCTCCCTCCCTCCTTTTCTGTAACCTGAAGGTTACACTGAAGCCACTCCAGAAAATGACCATGCATTCTGCTGTAGACAATTCTTCTAAAATCATTATAAGCTGTTCACGTTTGGAGAGAGGCAGTCCCTCTTGCAGTGATGATGACTGTCACGTGAGAGGAGTAAGCTGATTACATCTTTGGAGGACTGAATGCTATAAGGAATGTCTGCTCAACTCCATGAAGTCATCGTAGTCTTGCAATCAATTACTTGGAAAGATAGATTTTGAAGTATGTAGTAGAGTTTCTGGCCATTACTAAGTCCCCTCCCCACTCCTCGACATTTTATCTATGTATTTATTTGTTTGTTTAATTTTTGTTTATTTATTTCTGGCCAGGGCAACACAAAGTAAATTGTACAGACAGCTTAACTGAGGCCAATTTTCTAGGTATAAACTGCTTTCTTCCCTCCCCCCAACCACTTCCTTAGTGGGTTCAGCCATGTAGAAATGTACAATGAATAAAACCATGGTCAGGGA
>NW_007731242.1:96153-103244 GCF_000696425.1 Galeopterus variegatus | reverse complement strand
AAGTAAATTGTACAGACAGCTTAACTGAGGCCAATTTTCTAGGTATAAACTGCTTTCTTCCCTCCCCCCGACCACTTCCTTAGTGGGTTCAGCCATGTAGAAATGTACAATGAATAAAACCATGGTCAGGGACAACTGGGAAGAAGTGCATTTAGGAAAGCAGATATCATGTCATTCCAAAACACACATGCGATATTCTAAAAGTATCCTAGAAATTGGGTTTGTGAGTCTAGTAAAATAGACAAAATGCCCTATTCTGCACAGATGGGGGTTTATTTGTCTAAATCTATAAGCATGTGAGCTTTTGTTTCTTAGCTAGAGGACCGGAGGGGAGAAACCACATAAGTCATTAGAAGTGGAGAGAGAGCTGGGCTGAAGGAGTAGAGAATGCAGGCAGAAATTAATGGCAGCAATTTGACTTGGAACCTTGAGGAACTTGGGACAGAAACACTGTAACCCCAAGACCTAGATTACAGTGTTTTGTTCAGTTTGGAGAAGATGCTATGTCCTACATTACTGACACTGGCACAGCTGCAGTGCCCTAGGGGCTCAGCTGAACCCCTGAAGATGTCTGCCTGCCTTGGAGAGACAATAGAAGGGCCTAGATCCCCTGTAAGAGCAGGGTCCTCCTGAAGTCGTGCACAGCAGAAAGAGAGAGTGGTGAGCTCCTCACCGGACCAAAGGAACTCAGCAAGAGAGTAAACGAACAGGTGAGAGAGAACACGGAGCCTCCACACAATGAATGAACATATAAAACCACCTTCTCTAGCCTTCCAGACAAGAGTAAGCATAGTTTTGAGTACTAGCTGAAGTCATATAGCTGGGATATTCCATTTAAACTTGAAAATAAAACAGGTAAAGCAACCAAAGTCCTTTCTCTTCTAATTAAGAGTAATTTTAAAGTGCTAGAGACTGGAAGACAGATGTACCACTCTAAGGGAATGAGCTGTTCAAGTCTTAAAAACGTGTTACATTTATCATATCAGTGTAGCATGACAAATGACCTCTTTTATGTTAGAAGGTGCCCAAAGATATTGAGTTAATATTAGTCAAGTGATTTCATGCCCACAACACCAGGATAACTTTGGTCCAAGAAAAGAAGACTGGAAAAACCATAACCAGAAGAATCTTCATGGTCATTTTGTCTACCAGACCTCTGGGAAAGAGTTTCCCAAGATATTAACTGGAAGGGCATGGCACTTTCTAGAAGGAGAGTGGCTTGGCCTGGAAAGGTCAGGGTGAAATCTGTGTGAGCCCTTTGCTAAAGACTGTATAACTGTAATCAAGTGGACAGGAACCAAATGGAGGTATATTCTTTTTTGGTTTTGCAGGATATTTGATAACACAACCTGGACATACTGAAGAACCTTGACATTCTCTTTTAGTGGTATTCTCTTAAAGACGAATTATGAGTGGACAGCAAACTGCTACTGACTTATTAGTGTACACACACCACTGATTTCTCTCTGTGTTAGCTGTGCATGCACATCGGTTTTACAGCATATGAAGGCTAAGCTTGTGGCTTAGCATATGGCGCTCCTTCAAATAAGCACAACTGTCTGCCTCTCTGCTCATCTAATCATAGCAATGGGGAAATTGACTTTTCATTTTTCTTTTCCCCAGGCCCTAGGAGATGTATGTGCCAAATACTTGGCATTCTTTGCAATAGAGTCAATCATAATTAGGATTCAAGTTAAAGTACATTGCCAACTAAGGCATGTAGTGTTTTATATTATTTGCTTGAACAAATGTAATATAACTTGAAAACAGCAAAATAGCAGAAATAAATAAAGCTCACATTTTTCATGTGCAATAATCTAGTGGAGTTTTATTTTATCAAAATCTTGGATAAAAAAAGAAAGCAAAGAATGTAAAATATAAAGATTTATCTGAAACTTTTCTCTTTCAAATAACTGTTTTGTTTGGTTTGGTTTTGAAATGTCCGTTGTAGAATGTTGGATATGATCAGATATTAAGTGGGAGGTTTATAGGAAATCAGGTATGAAAAAACATGGTACAGTCAGTCAGTCTGTTGATTTTGTCCTTGGAGTCAGATTTGGCCTGGTTTTCATTGGTAATGTTTCACAGATGAACATAAAAATATTTCCTGCTTGAATTCCTTCAAAATATATTGATATATGTTAGAGAAGAAAAACATGTCCTAGATAAATAAACTATGCTTTTATTTGGGATATGTCACCCTATTGCCTTCACAATCCTTAATGAACAAGAGCCATTATCCACTCAAATACAGTCTTTATCAAAGGGCTCACACAGATTTCACCCTGACCTTTTCAGGCTATGCCACTATACTTCCAGAAAGTGGCATGTCTTTCCAGTTAATATCTTGGGCATGACTTCCCCAGGGAAGACATATACATATACATTGCTATATTTTTGTTTCTTTGTCACTGATTAATAGGCCTAAACCAGTCTTTGAAATTCTTAGCCTAATAATAATAGTTACAAACTGCATTAAGCTATTAAATCATCATCATCACTAGACCCAAGTGAGTCTGCTTGTAACTAGTACGACGACTCCTACTCTAGTCAGTAGCTTCAATCACATTGGTTACGATTTCAGTGATATTCCCTCCTTACTATGGTTGAACCTCTTCTACATTTTTTTCACAAAATGGTTTTGCCAGACTTTTTCACTGGGAGCCATTTTCAATGCCTCTATTATCTCTACTATGGCAGCATTTCATTGGCGATAAAAATCAGTTACAGAATGCGCTAGTTTCTGCTGTATAAAATGTGTTACACAAGCTTAAGTTATCACTCTTTAAAAAAAAATAAAGCAAGATAAATTGTTCCATATGTTAATTTTGCCATTATAAGTATCACTTCCCTTGAATTCTTCTTGGAAAGCTGTTATGTCAGCTTTCACTGTGAGAACTTTGTTGTTTTCACTGCACACTTCCATTAAAGAAGTGCTTGGACCACTGCCGTGATCTATGTGTCTTTGATGGACACTTCTTTCAAGTGCTGTCAACACCTCTCTTAAACATCAGGCTAACAATGTATTTATTAAAGTTAGATGGCAACTTTATTTAAGACAAATATGTAAATTTTTATGCTTTCAAATGCACATTCAACCATGCATCTATAGACTTCGGAAAGATAGCCAGAGAGAGAGCAAGAAAGAGGAATGAGAGAGAAGTCTGTATGTGTAAACTGAAGAACCAAGGTGGAAGTGCTCTATGTATGAGTATCCAATTTCCGGACTAAAATGTCCAGAAGTCACAAGTACATATATGCAATACTTCCTTATGTACATGTGCATGCCTTTTCAAAAGCCAGCAAATCGGTGAGTAGAATACAGTAGACTGTCAATGGTAGGACCTAGAATTTGCATGGAAAAAGGTCTCTAGTTGTAAATCTTCATCTGTTTTCATTTATAGATACGGTGACACTCATTTTAAGAGGTAATCTGAGTTTGAGTCCCCAAACTGTATTTGTGTTTGACTTCTTACTCATGTTGTTAGTTAACCCTTGAATTCCAGTTTTTCTTTGAGTGGTTAAGTTCTTAGATGATACATCTAGGTGACTCACAGTCACCTCATAGTCATTCTCAAGTATGATTATAGACCCTTTTGGATTCATCACAAGAAACCCTCACCTGTCAAGGTGTCAATTCTGAGCAATTTCTGCGTTTTGCCCATTCTATTATAGAAGCGGCTCTCACCCACAAGTAGTTTGTTTCTGAACTTGTGGACCCTTTTGGATTCATCACAAGAAACCCTCACCTGTCAAGGTGTCAATTCTGAGCAATTTCTGCATTTTGCCCATTCTATTATAGAAGCGGCTCTCACCCACAAGTAGTTTGTTTCTGAACTTGTGGTCTACATATAAATGGCTATAATATGGGTGTTTTCAAATGCATATTTGGTCCTGCTCAATTGGTCCCAACTCAAATCTGCTTCATTTTTGAGCCAAAAAGTAGTTTTTCATGTCACTAGTATCTCACACTCTACCTGTGAACTTAAAAGCTGCTGTATCCTGTTGGTTTCTTACCAGGAAAAAAAAANGTCTGTATGTGTAAACTGAAGAACCAAGGTGGAAATGCTCTATGTATGAGTATCCAATTTCCGGACTAAAATGTCCAGAAGTCACAAGTACATATATGCAATACTTCCTTATGTACATGTGCATGCCTTTTCAAAAGCCAGCAAATCGGTGAGTAGAATACAGTAGACTGTCAATGGTAGGACCTAGAATTTGCATGGAAAAAGGTCTCTAGTTGTAAATCTTCATCTGTTTTCATTTATAGATACGGTGACACTCATTTTAAGAGGTAATCTGAGTTTGAGTCCCCAAACTGTATTTGTGTTTGACTTCTTACTCATGTTGTTAGTTAACCCTTGAATTCCAGTTTTTCTTTGAGTGGTTAAGTTCTTAGATGATACATCTAGGTGACTCACAGTCACCTCATAGTCATTCTCAAGTATGATTATAGGCTCTTTTGGATTCATCACAAGAAACCCTCACCTGTCAAGGTGTCAATTCTGAGCAATTTCTGCGTTTTGCCCATTCTATTATAGAAGCGGCTCTCACCCACAAGTAGTTTGTTTCTGAACTTGTGGTCTACATATAAATGGCTATAATATGGGTGTTTTCAAATGCATATTTGGTCCTGCTCAATTGGTCCCAACTCAAATCTGCTTCATTTTTGAGCCAAAAAGTAGTTTTTCATGTCACTAGTATCTCACACTCTACCTGTGAACTTAAAAGCTGCTGTATCCTGTTGGTTTCTTACCAGGAAAAAAAAAAAAGTCTGCTATTTGAACTAAATTGACAGTTTTTGTTGATGAGCTATGAAACAGATTAAATTCCATCTTGCTCTCCAATTGTTCCTGAGGCTCTGTGGGACTTACAGTAATAGAATTTTATTTGTGTCAATAAAGTTGACAGCCCTGATTCAGAAGACCACAGGGAGCTGAGATGTTGATTAAGAAGCATCATGTTGACCATGGTTTAAGTCGGTAATAAATGAACTGAGAGGGAAGACCTTGATTCTACCTTTGGCTATCCATGAACTTATTGTTAGAAAATGTGCTCTTGATTTTATCTTTTTTACTTACTCAGTAATATCTTTAAACATTGTGGAGTTATCTCAGAGAAGTTTTTATTTTTATCCAAGACATTTGTTTTTTTTCCAATGCGTAGACCCCCAAATATTGTTCCATTTAGAAATACAGTTTAAAATATTCAGAATAATAAATGTTTAAGAGAGAATGAAGAACAGGATAACTAAGAGAAAAGATCAAATAAGGAAGAGGTGGATAGTAAATGAGAAGTAAGTATAAGCAATTCAGAATATGTTTTATCAAAAATTGCTTTTTAAGTGGCACTTTCTCTTCCTACAGAAGACATTGAACAAAAAACAAGCTCAATGCAAATCAATTAAAATTTATCACTCTATTATTTTAATATATTTACTAAGGGTTAACAATTCATTAAGCACCAAATTGCTCACTCTTAATGAGCCTCTGATGCTAAAATCGAGCTGACTTAAATTTTACTGTAAAATAACAACAGTAATATAGCATAAGGATGTAATAAAAATTAAGCAAATGCTATTGAATGTCTGTGGAGTGGAAAAGAGATTTGTGACATGAAATAGAAAATGCATCATAGACATGTGGCTTGCAGAAACATGAGTAATAGCTTCTATCCACTAAAATATGATAAACCTACTTCTGTTTTGCTGTAGTGGAATCTACAAAACATAAATGAACGTAAAGTCATAAATTCGTATTTTATTTGCACATTTACATGGTTTCTACAGTAAGAGAGTTCTAGAATCTGTTTAAAAGAATATCAATATGTAGCCCGAATGGCCCCACCAGACTGCAATTACTGTCAAGGGTTATGATGGCAGGAGTCAATAATGGGTTGATGATCAAAAATTAGCACACTTAAAATGTTAACCAGTTATTTCTAGGACACCCTTAAAGAGTACGTCACATGTACNAGAATATGTTTTATCAAAAATTGCTTTTTAAGTGGCACTTTCTCTTCCTACAGAAGACATTATTGAACAAAAAACAAGCTCAATGCAAATCGATTAAAATTTATCACTCTATTATTTTAATATATTTACTCAGGGTTAACAATTCATTAAGCTCCAAATTGCTCACTCTTAATGAGCCTCTGATGCTAAAATCGAGCTGACTTAAATTTTACTGTAAAATAACAACAGTAAAATGGCATAAGGATGTAATAAAAATTAAGCAAATGCTATTGAATGTCTGTAGAGTGGAAAAGAGATTTGTGACATGAAATAGAAAATGCATCATAGACATGTGGCTTGCAGAAACATGAGTAATACCTTCTATCCACTAAAATATGATAAACCTACTTCTGTTTTGCTGTAGTGGAATCTACAAAACATAAATTAACATAAAGTCATAAATTCGTATTTTATTTGCACATTTACATGGTTTCTACAGTAAGAGAGTTCTAGAATCTGTTTAAAAGAATATCAATATGTAGCCTGAATGGCCCCACCAGACTGCAGTTACTGTCAAGGGTTATGATGGCAGGAGTCAATAATGGGTTGATGATCAAAAATTGGCACACTTAAAATGTTAACCAGTTATTTCTAGGACACCCTTAAAGAGTACGTCACATGTACCCCCAAACCCTTCAATCATCTTCAGACATCATATGGTATCCCAATTAGTCTTCTCTTTCTTTACCACGGTTGTCCATGAAGCATTGGCCTGAAATCTGCTTGCATATGCCCCACTTGGAAAACCATTCATCATGAGAAACACCTATGCCCCTTGGTGCAGGAGCCCATTTCACCCCAACCCTACAATCCCCTGAGCAATGCTGAGTTTCCCATAGAGGTGGAATCATTGGCCTCTTCCTCAATTCTATGTTGTGGAATGTCACCTGGTCTAAGAAGAAGTTCTGCATGTGCCTCAAATTTTAAAATTTTTTCTTGGATTTTAATTGTTCTGACAGTTTTTTCCTATAATATTTCTCTCAAGCCTTATTTTTCCTCCATCCTAGTTTCATTCTGCATATTGATATCCAGTTCTCCCAGCACCATTTGCTGAAGAGGCAGTCTCTTGCCCAGT
>NW_007731242.1:89888-91140 GCF_000696425.1 Galeopterus variegatus | reverse complement strand
GTATGGCTACCTCAGTGTCTGCTCAGTTGGCCACTAGTGCCTTGCATGTGTGGTTGCCTCGTGTCTTGGGCCTCTCTGGGGAGCCACCTCTCTGGTCAGCATGGACTCTGCCGGGCTGCTGGGTCACAGAGTGGTACTGCAAGGTGTGTGGTCTCTGCCGAGCTTCCCTCTCCCTGCTGGACATCTTTCAGTTCTGCACACACTGGGCTGGGCTGCTGGGATGCGTGGAGGAACTGCAGAGCATGTGGTCTCTGCAGAGCTTCCACTTCCCCTGCTGGACGTCTCCCTGCTCCATGTGCGCTGGGCCAGGCTTGGGATGGAGCCGGGTGGTGGCTGTGAAGCCTACCTGTTGGATTGTGCGGCAGCAGCCCCACAGGACGAGTGGTCTGTATGGACTTCCACCTACCCTGCTGGACATCTCCCTGCTCCGTATGCACTGGGCTGGGCTGCTGGATTGTGTGGTGGCAATGTGGTCTCTGCAGAGCTTCCGCCTCCCCTGCTGGACATCTCCCTGCTCCATATGCACTGAGCCAGGCTGCTGGATCGCATGGTGGCGGTGTGGTCCCTGCAGAGCAGGGTGTGTGGTCACTGCCGAGCTTCTTAGGAAGTTTAAGTTTAAAAAAAAAAAAAAAGAAGCTGCACAGAAGATTTTAAAAAATTAACATCTTTAATATACTTTAGGGTAGATAATTTATTAGTCCAAATTTGGGCATTAAAACTAACCTATATGCATTGTTTATGGAAACTGTAATTTTCATGTTTCTTGTAGCTCAGTATAATTTATGTATTTAATATAAAAAATATTTTATTTATTTTTATTGACAGAACTTTCTAGATGCTGAAATTCTCACTCCCTATTTCCAGGATTCAGTAATAACAGTGTTTCCATTTCTGTGTGATGGGTGTCCTCTAGTTTACTTTATTCTTCCTTCCATACAAGTTAACTCTTTTTGGTCACTATCATTTTTGTGATAGACCCAATTTCTTACACTGGATTTCATTTTCATGTTTGGATAGAGCAATAGTTTGCTTTGGTCTTAACTTACATTTGTTGATATATTATTTAAATGCAGTAAATGCTCCTATCTTAAGTCTCCTATTAAATGAGTTTTGACAAATGTGTACAATTGCGTACCCTACACCCGTAATAAGTCATGGAACTTTTCAACATCCCCTGAAAGTTCTCTCAGGACTTTTCCCAATCCTTCCCTTCCTCCAAGCAACCACCGATCTGATTTCTGTCACCATAGTT
>NW_007731242.1:87717-88796 GCF_000696425.1 Galeopterus variegatus | reverse complement strand
ACTTTTCCCAATCCTTCCCTTCCTCCAAGCAACCACCGATCTGATTTCTGTCACCATAGTTCATGTTTTCTTATTCTAGAGTTTCATAAACATGAAATCATACATTGCGTTTTTTTCTCATCTGGCTTCTTTCACTCAGCATACTGTTTTTAAATTCAGTGGGTTGCTTTTTAATAATATACATACAATTGGGTTTCATAGACTTGGAGAAGTCAGAATTTCTTATGAAAGTAGATATTGTGATTTGTTACCTAACAAATGACAATGATTAATGATACATTTAAGTGACTTAGAGGCTCTGAGATGGTTTTTACTAATGCAATAAAATATTTTCAGTCTTTTCTGCTTTTGCATTTTTAAATTATTGCCCTGAAATTTCAGTGTTCTTTTATAAATTAATAAACTTATTTAGCCCAATTTAGGTCTCAGCACAAAGGCTCAGTCACACATTCAGTAGAAAGACTTTTCTTTGTAATATATTCATGCTCAGCCTCCTGGATGCTAAAGAATCTCATCAACTTCTAATAGTTAAGATCAGCTAACAAATTAGTTACCCATTTTCATTTCTCTTATATATTCTTTATAAATACTTTGTAAATGCTAACACCATTTTCCAGGACCTTCACTTTCTTAAATAAATAAAAACAATATGACTATGATTAGCTGAAATCCTAAAGAATAATTTAACTTGAAGTATAAGTCAAGCAGATATTTTATCATCTGTCAGCAAACAAAAATTATTTTTTTCACTAAATGGAAAAGGAAAGATGAGCCAAGAAGTTGAAGAATGCCTAGCCAACTAGCGGATGAAGTCCAGAAGTTTCCAGTTGTGGGTTTGATGAAGAAAAATGGCACATCAGATATTAAGTCATCTTATNTTGATATATTATTTAAATGCAGTAAATGCTCCTATCTTAAGTCTCCTATTAAATGAGTTTTTACAAATGTGTACAATTGCGTACCCTACACCCGTAATAAGTCATGGAACTTTTCAACATCCCCTGAAAGTTCTCTCAATACTTTTCCCAATCCTTCCCTTCCTCCAAGCAACCACCGATCTGATTTCTGTCACCATAGTT
>NW_007731242.1:69089-85481 GCF_000696425.1 Galeopterus variegatus | reverse complement strand
TGGTCAAAAGGAATGCATGTGCCGTCTGAAGCCTGAGCAGAAATTTCAGCTCCTAGAGAATGGTGGCCTCTGTTTTTTTTGGCAATTGATATTCTGAACATAAATTTCTCATCACTTTGTGGCTTCAAGGAATTCTCCCATGTAGAGAAGAGTCTGGGACTTGAGCGAAGATTGCCTGAAGGTCTGTGGGAGATAAGCTTAGAAAAAGTGGCCGGAAGGGAAAAAAATCCAGACTCCAAGCCTTGGGGGGTTACATATCAGATAAGGGAGTATAGCCTGAGAGCTCATCTGCTGCCTTGGGGCCTCCTGTAGGTGCAAGTCCATGTTAATTAAACAGGCATGGTTCCTTCTAGACATATTCTTCTTAGACACCATGATGATGTTAGATAATTCCAAGATTAATCATGTGTAAGCTTGTCCAACACTTCGATGACATCATCTTATGCACACTTTAACTGAAAACTAGTAGTTATTTATTAGTGCTTGGTTCTCTAGGCCAGTATCAAAAATACCTTCCCAAAGTATTCAGTTGCAGAAATCATGGGTGGTGTGCAAGACTTATATTAGCCTGCTCACATTCGCCAGTCTGTATCCAACCCCATCTGTATCTAACCAGCTGTAAAATTCCATTGTTGGAGANTCGCCAGTCTGTATCCAACCCCATCTGTATCTAACCAGCTGTAAAATTCCATTGTTGGAGATCACCTGCCTGCAGTACCTGTCCTGTCCTGTTCATATTGTGGACAATCTTCAAAATGAAAAGACAGAAGATTTATTTACAGAGATTTCCTTCCATTCTATCTGCCCTGAGTACATGGGAATTAGCTTCCATTTTCATAGTTGCTCACTGTGAGCATCTCAGATATAGCATGAAATGCTTATATTTTCTGTTCATTTACAATTGTGCTATTCAATACAGTAGCATATGTAGCTATTCGGGAATTAAAATATGGCTACAGTGAATAAGGAAATGAATTTTAAATTTTATTTAGGTATAGTCAATTTAAATTTCAATTTTAAAACTGAAACAGAGTAAAATGTTTTCCATTAAGCATTGAAAATCTAGCTTCCAAATTGCACTGTGGTGTGAATGTAAAATATACGCTAGATTTTGACAACTTAGTATAAAAAATAAGTATAAATTATCTCATTAACGATGTTTATATCAATTCGATGTTGAAATAATATTTTGAGTAGAGTGGGTTACACTCTACACAAAATGTTATTAAAATTAATTTAGCAGATTTCTTTGTACCGTTTTTAAATACAGATCCTAGGAAATTAATAATTACATCTGTGGTTCCTATTATATTTCTATTAGTGCTGATCTAGAACATTCTGAAATGTGTAGCAATTATTCCTCTATGGATTCATAAAGAAAATATTAATCTAAGGCTGAGAGTTAGTTTATAGAAACCTGAAGACAGCAGTTTTCTTGCTGGTTTGTGCCATGAGGGAAAGGACGTCTTTCCCAATGTATAAGAGGACCAAAGTTGAGCTTGATTATGTTTTTTAGTCCATTATATCATTCTTTAATTTTTTCTCTTGAGCTTGCATGTAATACATCTTCTCTGGCAATGAGCTTAAGGGTTTCCCCCCCTCTCCTTTTGGATCCACAAAAATGCACTTTGAGGAGAGGTGAGCTGAAAGTTCAAAAAGGCTGATAAGGACTCAGCATGATCTAGTTAAAAAGGAACAAACAGCAACAACAACAACATCAACAACAAAAACCTCAATATTGATTGCTACTATCGCAATTATTCACTGCCTCGAGAAAATAAAACCTAGAATTTATAAAATGGGAGGGTAAAGATATTTCATGAAGTATTTGTGTGTGTGTGTGTGTGTGTGTGTTCATGTTGAACAACAGCATTTTAAAAATCATCTTTGGGAAAAACAAAGAATCCTAAAAAGGCAACAGCAATGCCGCTTCAGAGTGAAATGCAATCTTATTTATGGCAGCAGAGATAGTAACTTTCAATTTGATGAATCCTTATTTAACAGAGTCATTACAATTTTTAGAAAATAAAATGTTAACATCCAATATGATATGCCTTCCTCAGTCTCTAGCACCACAGGCACCTCAGCTCTGCTGGCCTGAATAATAAAGTGCCTATAACCTCAGTTAGGACAAATAATTATTTTACTGGTACAGCAAAAAAAAAAAAAAAAAAAAAAAAAAAAAAAGAATAAACTGGCAAGGACGTGAATGTAAAAAAAAAAAAAAGATGTGAGTTTGAATTCTTGTTCTTCCAGTTATCTGCTATGTGACCTTGAGGAAATTGCTCAACTTTTCTGAATTTCACTTTGCTTCATCTGAAAAAGGTACCCAATAGGGAAGTTTGGGACATCAAAATCAATAAGATTTAAAAGAAACAAGAAATATAAAAATGTCTAATATGGCGGGTTCTCAAATATGTTCTGAATCAAGACATCCCTAGGTTTTAAGTTTGTGTCTTTACTTAGTGACCATATAGAGTCAGAACTGTTAAGACACACGCAGGGACGAATCTGACACACACACCAGCTTAGCCGACTGATTCCCTGGTAAGGGGAAGGTCCTGTTTCTCCACGACCTCAGACCCTCTTTCTACACTCTATGCAACCTTTCAGTTCTTCCATTTGCACTAAAATTAAATTACCACTTAGATTAGATCAAAAGATTGTGCTTGGTTGTGAGAAAAAAGAACACTTCGAAATAGCACTAATCCCTCAATACACCATTATATTTGGTACATTTTTTTCCTTGCAGGGCAATTATTTTTCAGTCCTTTCTGAAGTACTAAGAGTCCTTTTCTGACATCAGCCTAGTGCAAGTTAACCTGTTATGAGATTTGTTTTGTGCTTTGGAAATGCTTGTCAGACAAGCTTTCAACACTGAGATGTGTGATTTACATTAGTTTGCATAAGAAAATGTCACTCTGGGGACGGATTTTTCTCTTTATTCCTTATACTACAGAACAGACAAAGAGTGTTAGGTGGTTGTTTTTTAGTATGTGGATAATCACTTGGGATTCACAGGAAATATTAAATGCACTGTTATTAGTCAAATCTTAGTTCCCCTCTACAGTTTTCTCTTATGTCCCATTATTATTATTATTATTGCTATTATTATCATCATCATCGTCATCAAATGCAAACTTTATTTATTTCCCAGTTTGGGTGGCTAGTTCCAACCTTTTTACCTTTCCATCTCTTAATGTCACTTCATGTTTAGAAGAAGGAAACTTGCAGAAAGTAGCGGTCAGTGGGACCCTTTGTCTTAGAAGACATAGCCCTTCCCAGGAACTTAGGTAACTGATTCATAGTCCGAGTCAGTCTCCTGGAGCTCTGAGGAAAATGACCCAGACAGGGTGTTTGGAGTCAGTCTTCTTTGAATATAAAATAGATGGGTAGAGGAAGAGGTTGAGCCAGGCTGATTAACCTCCAGGCATGAAGACCAATGCTACGGTGCACTCTGACACCAAGGGTTAAGCATTCCAGATGCCCATTGGAAGGTTCTTCATCTTAAGCTTCCCTACCCACCTCAGTCTTAGTGCAAACTTACATCATTGTTTTTTTTGTTATTTGAATACTCAAACAGGAAAATAAAACTTAGAAGATAAATGTTTAAATCAATGTGTAGTGATTGGAATGAGGGAGAAGTGAAAGGTGATATGAGATTTTAGAAAGATGTACTGTGAGTAGAAAAAGATAGAGATTTTGCAGGGATAGATAGTACACTTCTCTGCAGTGTTGTATCATTGGTACAGAAGATATGGGAGGAAAATTCCATTGTGGAGCAGAGATGTGATTGGGGATTTTGTATGCACCATCATCTCCAAAAAGTCAGGTCATGGTTATCAGATATCTTTTAAAATTTAATTTTATTTTATTTACTTATTTTTATTTTTTATTGGTTATGAATATTCATGGATACAAAGCTGATTGTCACCCCTCATGCCCAAGATGTGAAGGCCAAATTCATACAGGCAGCGTACCCATTACCACAAATTGCGTTTGTACCCCGTGTCCCCCACCCAATTATCCCCATCCTCCCTCGCCCTCTCCCTCTCCCCCCTACTCCACTTTGTAGCCCAAGGTGTGCTCTCTCCCTGTGCAAGTCCAATGCACCACTGTGGCCTTTCTTTCCTTCCTTCTTTCTCTCTTAGCTCCCACTTATGAGTGAGCACATGTGGTATTTCTTCCTCTGTGCTTTGCTTATTTCACTCAACATAAGTTTCTCCAGACTCATCCATGTTGTTGCAAATGGGAGAATTTCATTTCTTTTTATGGAAAATATCTTATTATAGAATCTTAAAGAGTACTCTAATCCCATTTCCTGTCCAAAGCAGGACTTTTCTCTTGGACATTCCTGATGGAAGATCATCCATTTTGTGCTCCAGTGACCAGGTCTTCTATTAGAGGTGAAGTTGAGGTTTTGGTTCTATTTCATGATATTTTATAGAAGAAACTGAGAATTCCAGCATCTCACTCAGCTTGTCAGGGCTCCTGAGGGAGCTGGTATATGGCAGGAAGGTCGTCAAAGGGCTGTGTTACTAATAGCTGTGGAATTTCTGTTGTCTACAAAGCTGAACTTTTGAAACAGTATATGCTTAGGCTTGAAGATTAAGCAGAGTTCTCTCTCTCTCTCTCTCAGAACCTATTTCTCATCACCATCAAGACTGGATGTGTCCAGTGGGATGCAGGCTTGGGAGGGAAGCAGAGACAAAAAATAACACCATGTGGAATCTGGAAGAGAAGGAGCACATGTGTTTGTGGTTTTGGATGTACAGAGACTCCATCCAATAAGCCAAAAGAATGGCTTCAAATCTGAGCAGATTATCAGATCCTCCCTCCCCAAAGAAGGGCTAAGGCATGGATGAGAAGAGGCAGATCTGAGATGGCAGTGTAGTCTAAGAATCACCTCCGTGAAGTCTCAGTATTTTCCAGTGCAGCATCTTCTGTGTTTAGACAGCTCCACTCAGAAAATTCTTTCTTAAATTAATTTTCTATTAGTCTCCTTTATTGTACTCATGGAGCCTAACACTGCATTGTTGAAATAAACATAAAAGTTCTTATCTTTCTCTCCCATGTTAACATTTTAAATATTTTAAGACTATTCACTACCCAGCCCCCTTTTGAAAACTGGGCCATGATTTTTCAACCTTCAATTTCTAAATCTGTTTTCCTAATTACTTAAAGACTCCTGACAATGGTGCCATAATCATATCTCCAAGTCCTCCCAAAGTCTCAGGATGGCACTTATTTGGGCCTGACCCTTGAACTCATTTCGAGAATCTAACTGCTCTCATATTCTGTCCTCTCCTATCTTAAGCTGATCGTCCTTGATAACCACATGCACTGTGATTTTGCTAGAGTGGAGATCATTTCTCTTGTGAGAAAAGATATAAAGTAACCAGTTCTACTTCCTCTACATCATCACACTTTCTGTTTTAAACAATAGTCCTAAACCTTCCCCGTTCTTGTTCCAGATGGATCATAAATGCCACACTCCAACCCAAACAAAACACAACAAAACCTTATTCCGTCCATTATTACTTGCCTTGTGTGCAAGACTTGATTGATTCCAGTCCTCAATTTACCTGGTACTATTCATAACAGTAATAATGTAATAATAATAAATATTTATATAAAGTTTACTCTGTTCCAAGAACTGTTCTGAGATTGATTCCAGTCCTCAATTTACCTGGTACTATTCATAACAATAATAATGTAATAATAATAAATATTTATATAAAGTTTACTCTGTTCCAAGAACTGTTCTGAGCACTTTACATATATTTATAATATGTTTTACATATACTTACATATATTTACTTTATATATATTTTGTGTCAGTTGACACTAATAATAGTTACTTTAGGTTGGAATTATTGATACCTCCATTTTATTGATATGGAAAGTAAAACTCAGAGAAGGTAAGGGGCTTGTGCATAGACACAGAACTAGAAGGTGATAGGGCTGAGGTTTGAAGTTTGAATTCAGGCAGTCTGGCTTCTGGGTCCATGGTCTTTTTCCATTACACCATGCTGCTATGTCTCCTTATAAGACACTCTTTCATGTTCTTTCCTGTTTTTGTGAACCTTACTTTATCTTTTATATCTTTTTAAACTGTGAGTTCCTTAGAGATTTTCCAGTGTGGACAGTCAAATTTATTTAGGTTCTCTGAATAGTCTCTGAATGGAAGAAAGAGTGTTTTCCATCACTAAAACCCACATGAGTACTTTAGAGGCACAGTTGTAAGGTTAGAGCCTGAAGGAGAAAGTATCACAGGATAAGTGAAAATGTTAAAATTCAAAGGAAGATAAAATCCAAAATATGTTAAGGTCAGACACTAGAATCTACAGAGATACTGTCCTGATTAATCAGCGAAAGAAAGGAAGAAGCATAAGGTGTCCCAGCAGGAGAGACATGTGAAGCCAGCAGAGTTGAATGAGCAAAGCTGGGATGTGGACTGCAGATCTAGTTATGAAGGAGGACACCAGAAGACAGGAAAGAGTGGGCTAGAGATTCTCAAGTCTCCTGGCAACTCTAGAAACAAGGAGTACTAGCACCCAGGTCTTGTTGCTAATGCCGTTCTCTAACAAAATGAACCAGGGCTCCTTGGAGAAATGGCTAATTCTAGGACTGGGCTGGGAATATACAAGATGAGCCTGGAGCATCTGGTAGTGACAGAAGGTAAGAAAGTGCAGAAAGAAAAAGGAAAGAAGGAAGGAAGGAAGGAAGGGAGGGGAGGGATAGAAACTTTAATAAATGGGATTGAGGTCCATTTCCCTCCTTGTACTTTCCGGTTCTTTTTGTGAGGGATTGGATTCTGCTTCTGTTCTTTGTTGCCTTGTTTCTGATGGAAGTTTAAGAATTCACAAATTGTCTGTATGATAAGGACATGTTTACTTTGTCTACCCTGCATTCCGATCCTACTTGGCAAATATATCCTTTATGCTCATCATTGTTTTGGGCAAATATCCTGAGATTACCACACTTCTCTTTGAGCTTCATTGATGTCCAGTTCCAAGGTACGACACTCCTCTCATCTCTGTGCCCGATCAAGCCCTCCTTTCTATAAGCTTCGTGCTGACCTCTTTTTCTCCAGAGCATACACTGTTTGGTCTGGTGAACTATATAGCACCCCTGCCAGGAACAGATCTAGATGCCATATCGTGATGGTTTGCATTCTGAAGTAAACTTAGAGGTCACTTTCAGTTTATTACATTAAAGCAGAGATTACAACTCACATGCCTACAGGTGCCTTATAAAATAAAGGGGTCAGTTGGGCCTGAGGTCAGGAAAATAATAGTTCAGGGAAGACTGGCACTAGTTCTTGGCCTCTATGTCAAAAAGACAGCAGAGGGTGGTGGAGACTGTTGGCACCCTGGAGAACCTAGCCTGAAGGAGGCAGACCCTGCTTAGCTGCTGCCAATCAGGACTATTGGGCCACTCCTGTGAAATTATCTTACTTTTCAAGACAAGCCCAAATTCAAGACTTTTATGTTAACTCTGATTTCATTATCTATATTTAAATTTTTTTTTATTTAAAACACTGATCGGCTAAATAAAACATATTGTGAGCAAGCTATTGCTCACCTACTGCGAGAGCTCTGCCCCTGCCTATAAAGGAGAAACAGAAGCAAAGTAGATACTCTTCATAATCCTGTTGTCATGTGAACTGGATTAATAGCCCAGTTATAGGCTAACAATTTCACAGCAACCATGTGGTTATTATGTGTTGTATATATGAAATTATGTCATAATGAGCTATCTCATAACAAGATTGTGCGGGCTGTAAAACTATTTTATAGCTCCAAGAGAGAGTTGCTCCTGAGCTTATTGACAGTGGTTATTGTTTCTTTCCACCTCACTTATTTTTGAACCTAGAAAAATAAATGCTCATCCCACTCTTTGTTCTCAGTTCCAAGTTTTATAGCAATATACAGTGTTTTTCCATTTTATTTCTTAAAATAATTTTCTCCATCTCTTCTCTTTGCTTACTTCTCCCTGTTGCAAGCTTCCTCCTGATGGTGTCCCAAATAGTGGAATGAATGCGCTGGAGGTGTTTGGTCAGTTCTTGGTGGAGTTTCACAGTTACTTGGCTACTCTCTCTGTGAAATGGTGCTATGGTCTCAATATTTGTCCCCTCCAAACCTCATGTGGAAGCTTTATCTCCAGTGTGGCAGTGTTGAGAGGTGGGGCCTTTAAGAGGTGATTGGACCATGAGCACTATGCCATCATGAATGGATTAATTTATTCATGGGTTCATGGTTTAATGAGTTATCACAAGAGTGACACTCATGGCTTTATCAGAAAATGGAGAGCATGTCAGTGCGTGTTCTGGCTCAGCCCTCTCCATGTGATACCCTGAGTTGTCACAGGTCTTTGCAAAGAGTTCCCACCAAGAAGAAGGCTCTCACTAGGTGTCCCCCATCAACCCTGGATTATTCTTTAAAAACACCACTCAATTAACAGTATGAAGCTACACAACCAATCTTTCCTTAAGGCCATGATGACGAAGTATCATTAGTATCATTAATAACCCGTATGGGTGAGAATGGTGTATGCACAGGCATGTTGGGAGGGCTTCAGGCTGGTGCTCCCACTCTAGCTTTGATAACCATCAAGGGGCTCTGTCTTCAAGGGACTACCTGGGCCTATGTTAGCATGAGCTCTTTGATCACGTAGTATTTTCATCATAAACTTTAATAAGATTGGGTTTATTTGGCTCTATTTGCTCCTACAGTTCTCACATATGTCGTCAAGATGCTGCATAACTTTGGTGACCATCATTGGTACCACACGCTTGTGTGTGCCCAGGCTGCCATCCCCTCTTGGTTGGAATAAGCAACAGGAGACAAAGGACCATTTGTTACCCAAAGTGATGGATCAGATGTATGCAGGAGGATGCACACTGTCGAGTTCCTGATGGTTAATCATGCCGAGCTGCAGGAGGGGCTCCATGATTTCCGTAGTTAAAGTGCCCTGAACTCCAGGCTGTGGCTTTGTAACAGTCTTTTGCAATGGAATTAGCTAATGAGGCTCTCTTTGTTTGAGCATTGGAACACCTCCAAAACTCACTCAGGAGGGAAATTAACAAATGTCTTTTTTGTTACCTCCAGATAAATCTTCATGATGAAATGCAAAGTTGTTCCACCTCTTCAATCTTCTCCCTTCTTCTTCCCCAGTGGACACTCAATTACCGTGGAGCCCGCCCCCCCCCCCAAAAAAAAAGAAAGAAATGCAGAGAAACCCTGGTTCTTTGTTTGAAAAAATAGCAATAAAGACAAGTTTGAAAGTAAGCATTAGTTAGAAGTGGCGGTACGATTCATCCTCTTCAGGTGATCTTCTGAATGTAGCGTGTTCATGCAAACACTTCTGATTATTTAAATACCCCTTATTTATATCTATATGATCACCAGCAGGGCTGGCCAGTGACTCAGTTAGTTGGAGTATGGTGCTGATGATCACCAGCAGCTGTTGGCATTGCCTGAATATGCAAAAGTGGGAACAGTGACAGTAACCTGACTCATTTTAATTAGGATGGACCATCTCACGAGGTCACAGTTAAGGCTTTTTTCTAAGAAGTTTCTGCATGAACTAGATTTTATAAAGCAGTATAATTCTCTCATGGGCTTTTAACTTTCCATTGATTTTAGTGATTTTTAATCAATAGATTGGCAACAGGTATTTATTGAGCAGACACTATGTGTCATATAACGTTCTGATTATTAGGGATGCCAAGATGTGTAATCTAGGGTCATGGTTTCCAAGGAACTCAGTAGAGCAGGGAAAGTAAATGTACTAACAAGAAACTATAATCTAATATATGTATTCCACTGTTCTAGGCACACTGCGGCACTAAAGAAATGGTCATCTTGGACACACATTCGTGGGGTTTTACCAGGAGAAAACAATGAGGAAGGGAATTTTAGCAGAGGCAGTATATTACAGATGCATATGACAACTTATGCTGTGCTAAGTAATCTAGTTTGACAAATTTTGCTTTGACAAAAAGGTAAATGTGGTTCTTGAAACTTCTAAGTTGTATATGAATGTGTTTATATGTGTGTGTCCACATGCTCATTTGCATTTGTGTGCACTTGTGGGTGTGTGTTTTGTACTGCATCACAACAAAATTTATCTATTTTTGGTCTTACCAGTCAAAAACATTAGAAAGCTATCCATGTAAGTAATGGAGACAGAATTTAGAAACGAACACTTATATATATTGCATATTTGTAATTTTATTTTCTAAAATCATCGATATAAAAAGTTGATTATACCAGCCAATTGTGAATAAATAGTCTTTTCAGATGAAAACACGGGTTGTGACTAAAGGAAACTTTCACTGGGCCTAAAATTCACTCCTCTAACGTTTGGAAAAATTTAAAGAAATATTCAGCAGTGTGTGAAATTTCAATTCTAAAAAAGATACAGAGAGATCATATAGCTTCAGATGCAATATTCTAGCTATTTTGGCAAAGTGTAACATAAGAAGCCACCAGCTCCCCTGGGGGAAAGAGAGAAATTCAGTATTTGCCTGTTACTTAGATTTTTTTTTTTTTTCCCCTAGGAACACATCTTTTCTGGTGGGAAAAAGGAATTTAGATAATTCAAACAAAGGGAATAAACATTTTCAAGACCAAAGGAAAACAAGTTTGAGCCACGTATTTAGATGTCAATTCACAAAATCTTTTTCATAGTAGGCTAGGCTCTATGAGTCTGTAAAATACTTCCCCCCCCCCATGGGATCATTCTGATTATAATTTAAGGCTATTGAAGTTTGATTTTATCGATAAATATTCCTGGATTTTTTGAGTTTTCTTCTTTTTTCAATTCAGTGCCTGTTTTCTCTTGATATTTGCTATAAAATTACTGCTAGATATAATGAAGGACTCTGGAAACAGTACGGTTCAAGATTTTGTATGACCAATATAATTATTCTGGAGGAAATAATGGTAAAGGAGAGAGTTTGAGAATTTGGTGACTTTTGGGTAAATTTATCATCTATTTTCTCTTTCTTATATTTACCTAATGCTGTGAAATTTTAGTGTTAGATTTGGATTGATGACAAATGAGTGGTGGAGTTTGTGGGGAAGAAAGATTTGGAGAAGTTAGAGGTCCCAGTAAGGGTACTGGAGATGATAAATTCATCTCTCCAGCATTGCTAGACATTGATCTTCTGGGCGTCTCCTGATGCTCCTTGTTACATTGTATCCCTTTTTGCAGTGGGAATAAGTAAGAGACTTTCTGTGGATAAGGGTGAGAAACTGGTGCCCATGAATCTTTGCTGGTCCTAGGTCCACTGCTGTCCTGCCTGGCAGTGGCTGGTGTCCAGCCAGCCTAGGGTGCCTCTAGTATCCTATGTCATGGGGCAATATGTTCATGAATAAAAGTGCCAAAAAGAAATGGGACACAGTTCCAAACACTTGTAAACTGAAAGATACCCATTTTTATTTGTTGGTTGTCTTCTTTTCCTTCATATACTTAAAAAAGTACATTATGTAAAAATGTCAGGAAGTGCATTGATAAAAGGTATTTATTGATCAGCCATTTCCAATTTAGCCCTCAGATTTTAAGACCAATTCCAAGACCCATATGCTTCAAAATGTTCTATATAATTCAGGTCACAATGATCTTCTCCTCTAGACCCATAATATTTATGGACTTAATCCCTCAAAAAGAGGCAATGCATCATATTGAAAAGAAAATTGAACTGCAAATCAAAATACCTGGATTCTGGTTCCTGGTCATTCTCTTAGTATATTTAGTCACATAATTCAACCATGAGGTCTCCTTCACTATGACTCAGTATGGTGAGTTTGTGTAGGAAAGTGTCCACCGTATGATAGTGGACCCCAAAGTAACCAGTAATGATTGCTGGCCTGGGGATATGCAAATGGGAAACCATTACCAGCCCACACTCCAGACTGGAAGTAACTTATCCCACCGAAAGAGGCTGAGGACTCTTTGCCACACAAGACTGTAAGGTAGATTCCTTCAGAGAAAACTGAGATTCAGGGCATGAAATTAGAGCTTTAGAATGTCATATCAGAATCTTCCTGACCCTATTGGATAAAAGTTGGGGGAAGAAATAAATTGATTGATTATTATCTACTCAGAGACACTACTTTGATCACAGGTAGAAGAAAAGGCTAATAATATTTATAGTAAGGTTTTGAAGCAAATAGAGGAATTCTATCACATGCAACTGGGAAAACAAAGCAAAACAAAGCAAATCAATTTTGGTTACACTAGTTCGGGATTATCACTGTATCTTTAGTGAGGAGGAAATAGAGATTGATAATTAATGAGGCATCCCTTATTGATCCCTATAGATCGCTATATAGAGAAAATAGCATAGTTTTTTCCTTTACAGTGTGGATTCAGTTGATTTTCATTAATTCATACAGTCATCAGGTATTGATTGAACATATACTTTATACCAGCTACTTTGCCAGCATTAGATGAATAACCTAGACATGATATCTAACTTCAAGGAGCCTACCATGTAGAGAGATTTTGGAATTAAATTGAAGTTGCACTCACAGTGTGACATGCAGTGTACTGATGGTATGGTTATGACCCAACTGTTAGAGTCAAGATTCTGATATCAAAAAAAAAAAAAAATCAAACAAAATATAACAAACAAAAAATAAGGCATTCAGCACCCTTTAACAGCTTCTTCTTAAAGAAATGTATTGTTATTTGTGTTCCTTACATCTTAGAAAGTACTTGAAACACTTAATAAACCTCAGGTGGTGGTATTAGGTAATTAACATGTGAAATTCCTTGTATGGCTATTTAAATTTTATTCTGGTATCCTGCAGTTTGCATGTGTCTAGCCTTTTTCTCCAATTAAGTTTTAAAATCTTTAAGGGAAAGGAGAGGAAAGGAGGATAAGAGAGGAACTAGCATTTGTTGATTTTCTGCTATGTGCCAGTCACAGCACTAACCACTAAACCTATGTTACTTTATTTAAATATGAAGGTCAGAAAGCATTGCTGATGCTCTTGGTATCCCTCACACTGTCTATTATATTTTGCATTTGCAGATGCTTCATAAATATCACTGTTGGTTGACTTAGTAATTTAAACTACTTCTAAAAAGAGTAAATGCAACTTTTCCCAAGAGACTCATGCCCTATTATAGTAGGCATGACAGCTCTGCCCTGTCACCTTCTGGAAAAATCCAGGCAAAGAGTGGTTGTTTTAATACTGAAATCATTTGTGAAGTGCTCACTCATTTCTCAAAGCCTTTGTAGAGCTAAAGGCAAGTACGGTGCCCATTTATCCTTGATATTGCGAGTTCTGGGCTGAAAGTTGGTTTATTGGGTGGCTACTTAGGGAAAGACTAAGCCAGTTCATGATAGAATGGCTCAACTTTTGGAAAATTAAATTTCAGATGCAGTTTTAATTAGTAATAATAATATATTTTTCTTTTTGTAAAAAAGTAAAGGAAGAGCAAGACCAATCCAAACACATGGGCAGGCACTTTGTGCTCCGTTGCTAAAGTGATGGAAGTAAATATTATAGAAAAAGCATGATATATGTTAAGTGAGACAGTTAAGGTAAAAATCGCTTATGGCCTATAACTATGTAAAAACTAACCACAACAAGAACACATTATTTAAAGAGATATGTTGGTCAACTTATGCACAGGGTAGTTGACTGTACTGGAAGTTGTGAAGGACTAGAAAGTAAGGTAGCACCAATCAGCACTGAGAAAATTCCTTATCTTTCAGAAAGTATTACTGCTCAGTGGTTTTCAGTTTTGGATGTGCAATCATATTGCCCGCATGGAATCCTGACTCCATCCACAAAGAGCTGTGTAACATTGGGAAAGTTGCCTTTGCATCGACTGTAAAATGGGAAACATCTGAGGATTAAGTGAAAATATACAAGGATCATGCAGAGCAGAATACATGGAATATGCTAACTGGTGAATAAATAGTACTGTTAATTCTTTGACATCAATTATTGAGGTGGTTAGGGTATCTTCAATCTTGTTAACATAGCAAATTGAGCTAGGCTGTGAAAAAATATGTATTCTGTGGTAATAAACAGACAGGCGCTAAACTTTGACACTATTATTTGGGACTATATAAATTCACAGAGGCATTCAGAGACTCACATGAATCAATGCTAGTGCCGATGCCTTGTAAATTACAGAGCCCAAGACACTTAAAGATACTAGATCTTCTTTTTTTTTTCTTTCTTTTGCACTCCTTGTTTGTATTTCACCCTGTTACCATTATCACCTCTATGCATGGCTTTTCAGTGGTTCATGGGTGCACAGGGAACACACTGATTCAGTGGTTGAACCAGAGCAGTGAATTGCCTGGGGATTCTTAGACTCTGAAGGGCCTGCCTGGTGTACTTGGGAAAATGCTCCAAGTGGATAAAGAGCTACTTCAGGGACATCTCCCCTCTCTACAATACAGTGGTCTATTTTCAATGACTAGGAAATTTAAGGAGAAGGAGAAATGGCCAAAGAGTGGCAAAATGATGCAAAGGTGGGCGTGGTTTAGGTAACCATGTGAAAGAAACTGCCAGTTATCACTGAAATTCATTGTCTCTTTTTCTTATTAATGAATTCCCAATTTTATTTACAGTGACAATGTACCCAGCTTTAAATAAAACAAAACAGAGCATGTCCAGTTCTCCCTAGGAGCTAATTGGGTATGTAATTTATAGTTATGGGGCAGGATGGTTAGCTAAGTTAGACTGTGGTGTTGATAATACCAAGGTCAAGGGTTCGATCCCCATTACCAGACAGTCGCCAAACAGATAGCACGTATGCAAAAGTGTTGAGTGGTATATACAGAAACATTGCTTAAAGGGATGTGACTCCAGTGTAAAGACTAACCCTCGCCCTTCTTGCTGCCTGGACTATAAATATGATGGCATGAACTTGAGCAGCCACATTGGATCATAAGGTAACAATAAGAATGAAAGTATGACTAAGAACAGTGAACTAAAAAGATAAAAGATAAAGATAGAAGCACCTGATGAGATCAGGTACATTCAGGGTGGTATGGCCACAGGCAAAAAAATGTCTACATAGTGTAATGGTAAAATTTTTAAAAAATGAAATAAAATAAACCTTCAAAAATAAAATAAAATAAACTATTCATTGTTTTTGTGCTTTACCATTAAAACATAAAAGATAGAAGCATCTGGGTCTCACATGACTGAAAATTTCTGTATCAGCCTTATACTACTCAACACTCATCTTTTTTTAATATGAAAGAACAAACCTTTGTAGTGTTTATGCCATTATTTTATGTATCCCTGTTACTCACACTGAGCACAATTCATAATTAATATAAGTATAAGATTTGCTCAGATTCCAATCAACTGTCTGCCTCCCAGAGGAAACAACTTAATTCCAAGCTGCCTTGCACATCTATGGATGTTCCAAGCACGTAAAAGTACATCACCAGCTGCTTAAACCCTGTTGTTGTTTAACTTTGTTTAGCCAAATCACTTCTCAACTCCACATAGCAAAGAAATAACTCACACTATCCTTCACATTGGGTTATCTTTTTATGTGTAATTGACAGGAGTTGTACCTGTTGAATAGGCATTGCTCAAAACTCTTTTAAAATAATGTATGGTCTCAAATCCCACCAAATCCTAAAAGAGATTAGTCAATTGACTCACTAACCAGTACTCACACATATGTATTTATTTCACCCAATATATGTTGGCCACCTTTTGCCCACCAAGAGGTAGGCAGGCTCACAGTGTACGAAGATGAATCTGGAACAGTTCTAAGTCAACCTTTCATTTCAGTCTAGCAGAAAACACACTAAACCAGGGCTGAAATACTCTGGGGGGCCAGTAGCTGGTTGTGACTCTTTTGTACCACAGTGTAGTTCATCCAGCAGAAGACTTAGTTGAAATCACTTTTCCCCCCAATAATGGCACTTTAAGTCTTTCTCTCACATAGATAGTTAGATATAAAGACACAGATGTCAAAAGGCCCATGCTCTATTTCCTGATAGCAATTTGACTCCAAGTATCTGACTTCTAGCAAAAGTATCGGCTGTGGTTGTTAAAAACTTTAGAAGGCAGTAAATCCTCCAAAAATCCCAAACTTGAAATCCGATAGAGGAAAGAGTGAGCGATACGAGAGGCTTCAGGGCAGTTCACCTCTGTGGTGGTTCTATGGAGATAGAACACACATATTACACTCGAACTGTTTGAAATAAGAATTTCCTTCAAGGAGAAGCACAAAGGGAATAAACAGAAGGCGCAAGGTTTGTTACTCGCCTTAGACAAGCTTACTGTTCACTTATTTATAAATGTAAACAAAGCCCAATTAGTGTTTAGCTCAAGGAAGAGAGACACAAGAGAGAAAATGGTCATGGATGGCATTCATGATTTTTTTTTT